>NC_091233.1:1228640-1274030 GCF_040958095.1 Procambarus clarkii | reverse complement strand
GTCGTAATTGGGATGTTTTGGATATTTTTATAATTGCAAGGGTGATTGGGACAAATGTGACCAAACGCCCCTTTTAGTACTTGGCATATGTTGGGTATAAAAAAGTGTAATTTCAAACAGCGAATACGTGCATAGAGCAAGAACATGGCTCCAAAATATGGCTCAGGCCTAGATTGTGATGTTTGGGATATTTTGAAAACTGCAGGGTAGTTTGGGAAATATGACCAAACGCCGCTTTCAGTACTTGGCATATGTTGGGTATAAAAAGTCGTAATTTCAAACTGCGAATACTACAGAGAGCCTGAATTTGGCTCCAAAATATCTCAGGCCTCGAGATTGGGATGTTTGGGATATTTTGAAAACTGCAGGAGTTTGAGACAAATATGACCAACGCCGCTTTCAGTACTTGGCATATGTTGGGTATAAAAAGTCGTAATTTCAAACTGCGAATACGTACAGAGAGCCTGAATTTGGCTCCAAAATATGTCTCAGGCCTCGAAATTGGGATGTTTGGGATATTTAAAAACTGCAGGGAGGTTTGGGACAAATGTGACCAAACGCCGCTTTCAGTACTTCACATATGTTGGGTATAAAAAGTCGTAATTTCAAACTGCGAATACGTGCAGAGAGCCAGAATTTGGCTCCAAAATATGGCTCAGGCCTCGAAATTGGGATGTTTGGATATTTTGAAAATGCGGGGATTGGGACAAATGTGACCAAATGCCGCTTTCAGTACTTGGCATATGTTGGGTAAAAAAGTCGTAATTTAAAACTGCGAATACGTGCAGAGAGCCAAATTTGGCTCCAAAATAGGGCTCAGGCCTCGAAATTGGGATATTTGGGATATTTCGAAAACTGCAGGGATTTGTGCAAATGTCACTCACTGCCGCTTTCAGGACTTGGCATATGTTGGGTATAAAAAGTCGTAATTTCAAACTGCGAATACGTGCATAGAGCAGACATGGCTCCAAAATATGGCTCAGGCCTGAAATTGGATGTTTGGGATATTTTGAAAACTGCAGGGGTTTGGACAAAATGTGACCAAATGCGCTTTCAGTACTTGGCATATGTTGGGTATAAAAAGTCGAATTTCAAACTGCGAATACGTGCAGAGAGCCAGAATTTGGCTCCAAAATATGGCTCAGGCCTCGAAATTGAGATGTTTGGGATATTTTGAAAATTGCAGGGGATTGGGACAAATATGACCAAACGCCGCTTTCAGTACTTGGCATAGTTGGGTATAAAAAGTGTAATTTCAAACTGCGAATACGTGCAGAGAGCCAGAATTTGGCTCCAAAATAGCTCAGGCCTCGAAATTGGGATTTGGGATATTTTGAAAACTGCAGGAGTTTGTGACAAATTACCACTGCCGCTTTGACTTGGCATATGTTGGGTATAAAAAGTCGTAATTTCAAACTGCGAATACGTGCAGAGAGCCAGAATTTGGCTCCAAATAGGCTCAGGCCTCGAAATTGGGATGTTTGGGATATTTGAAAACTGCAGGGAGTTTGGGACAAATATGACCAAACGCCGCTTTCAGTACTTGGCATATGTTGGGTATAAAAAGTCGTAATTTCAAACTGCGAATACGTGCAGAGAGCCAGAATTTGGCTCCAAAATATGGCTCAGGCCTCGAAATTGGGTTTGGATATTTTGAAAACTGCAGGGAGTTTGGCAAATGTGACCATGCCGCTTTCAGTACTTGGCATATGTTGGGTAAAAAAGTCGTAATTTCAAACTGCGAATACGTGCAGAGAGCCAGAATTTGGCTCCAAAATATGGCTCAGGCCTCGAAATTGGATGATTTGGGATATTTGAAAACTGCAGGGGAGTTTGGACAAATGTGACCAAACGCCGCTTTCAGTACTTGGCATATGTTGGGTATAAAAAGTCGTAATTTCAAACTGCGAATACGTGCAGAGAGGAATTTGGCTCCAAAATATGGCTCAGGCCTCGAAATTGGGATGTTTGGGATATTTTGAAAACTGCAGGAGGTTTGACAAATGTGACCAAATGCCGCTTTCAGTACTTGGCATATGTTGGGTATAAAAAGTCGTAATTTCAAACGAATACGTGCAGAGAGCCAGAATTTGGCTCCAAAATATGGCTCAGGCCTCGAAATTGGGATATTTGGGATATTTGAAAACTGCAGGGGAGTTTGGACAAATGACTCACGCCGCTTTCAGACTTGGCATATGTTGGGTATAAAAAGTCGTAATTTCAAACTGCGAATACGTGCAGAGCCAGAATTTGGCTCCAAAATATGGCTCAGGCCTCGAAATTGGGATTTGGGATATTTGAAAACTGCAGGGAGTTTGTGCAAAATGTGACTCACTGCCGCTTTCAGACTTGGCATATGTTGGGTATAAAAAGTCGTAATTCAAACTGCGAATACGTGCATAGAGCCAGAATTTGGCTCCAAAATATGGCTCAGGCCTCGAAATTGGGATGTTTGGGATATTTTGAAAACTGCAGGGGGTTTGGGACAAATGTGACCAAACCGCTTTCAGTACTTGGCATATGTTGGGTATAAAAAGTCGTAATTTCAAACTGCGAATACGTGCAGAGAGCCAGAATTTGGCTCCAAAATATGGCTCAGGCCCGAAATTGGGATTTGGGATATTTTGAAAACTGCAGGGAGTTTGTGACAAAATGTGACCACTGCCGCTTTCAGTACTTGGCATATGTTGGGTATAAAAAGTCGTAATTTCAAACTGCGAATACGTGCAGAGAGCCAGAATTTGGCTCCAAATATGGCTCAGGCCTCGAAATTGGGATGTTTGGGATATTTTGAAAACTGCAGGGAGTTTGGACAAATGTGACCAAACGCCGCTTTCAGTACTTGGCATATGTTGGGTATAAAAAGTCGTAATTTCAAACTGCGAATACGTGCAGAGAGCCAGAATTTGGCTCCAAAATATGGCTCAGGCCTCGAAATTGGGATTTGGGATATTTTGAAAACTGCAGGGAGTTTGTGAAAATGTGACCATGCCGCTTTCAGTACTTGGCATATGTTGGGTATAAAAAGTCGTAATTTCAAACTGCGAATACGTGCAGAGAGCCAGAATTTGGCTCCAAAATATGGCTCAGGCCTCGAAATTGGGATGTTTGGGATATTTTGAAAACTGCAGGGGAGTTTGGACAAATATGACCAAACGCCGCTTTCAGTACTTGGCATATGTTGGGTATAAAAAGTCGTAATTTCAAACTGCGAATACGTGCAGAGAGCCAGAATTTGGCTCCAAAATATGGCTCAGGCCTCGAAATTGGGATGTTTGGATATTTTGAAAACTGCGGGGACTTTGTGACAATATGACTAAACGCCGCTTTCAGTACTTGCATATGTTGGGTATAAAAAGTCGTAATTTCAAACTGCGAATACGTGCATAGAGAGCCAGAATTTGCTCCAAAATATGGCTCAGGCCTCGAAATTGAGATTTTGGATATTTGAAAACTGCAGGGGAGTTTGTACAAAAACTCACTGCCGCTTTCAGTACTTGGCATATGTTGGTATAAAAAGTCGTAATTTCAAACTGCGAATACGTGCAGAGAGCCAGAATTTGGCTCGAAAATATGGCTCAGGCCTCGAAATTGGGATGTTTGGGATATCTTGAAAATTGCAGGTGGGATTGGGACAAATGTGACCAAACGCCCTTTAGTACTTGGCATATGTTGGGTATAAAAAGTCGTAATTTCAAACTGCGAATGCATACAGAGAGCCTGAATTTGGCTCCAAAATATGTCTCAGGCCTCGAAATTGGGATGTTTGGGATATTTTGAAAACTGCCGGGAGGTTTGGGACAAATGTGACCAAACGCTGCTTTCAGTACTTCGCATATGTTGGGTATAAAAAGTCGTAATTTCAAACTGCGAATACGTGCAGAGAGCCAGAATTTGGCTCCAAAATATGGCTCAGGCCTCGAATTGGGATGTTTGGGATATTTTGAAAATGCAGGGGGATTGGGACAAATGTGACCAAACGCCGCTTTCAGTACTTGGCATATGTTGGGTATAAAAATTCGTAATTTCAAACTGCGAATACGTGCAGAGAGCCAGAATTTGGCTCCAAAATATGGCTCAGGCCTCGAATTTGGGATGTTTGGGATATTTTGAAAACTGCCGGGAGGTTTGGGACAAATGTGACCAAACGCTGCTTTCAGTACTTCGCATATGTTGGGTATAAAAAGTCGTAATTTCAAACTGCGAATACATGCAGAGAGCCAGAATTTGGCTCCAAAATATGGCTCAGGCCTCGAATTTGGGATGTTTGGGATATTTTGAAAAATGCAGGGGGGATTGGGACAAATGTGACCAAACGCCGCTTTCAGTACTTGGCATATGTTGGGTATAAAAAATTCGTAATTTCAAACTGCGAATACGTGCAGAGAGCCAGAATTTGGCTCCAAAATATGGCTCAGGCCTCGAATTTGGGATGTTTGGGATATTTTGAAAAATGCGGGGGATTGGGACAAATGTGACCAAACGCAGCTTTCAGACTTGGCATATGTTGGGTATAAAAAGTCGTAATTTCAAACTGCGAATACTTGAATAGAGCCAGAATTTGGCTCCAAAATATGGCTCAGGCCTCGAATTTGGGATGTTTGGGATATTTTGAAAACGGCAGGGGGGTTTGGGACAAATGTGACCAATTGCCGCTTTCAGTACTTGGCATATGTTGGGTATATAAAGTCGTAATTTCAAACTGCGAATACGTGCAGAGAGCCTGAATTTGGCTCCCAAATATGGCTCAGGCCTCGAAATTGGGATGTTTGGGAGATTTTGAAAACTGCAGGAAGGTTTGAGCCAAATGTGACCAAATGCCGCTTTCAGTACTTGGCATATGTTGGGTATAAAAAAGTCGTAATTTCAAACAACGAATACGTGCAGAGAGCCAGGATTTGGCTCGAAAATATTGCTCAGTCCTCGAAATTGGGATATTTGGGATATTTCGAAAACTGCAGGGGAGTTTGTGCAAAATGTCACTCTCTGGCGCTTTCAGGACTTGGCATATGTTGGGTATAAAAAGTCGTAATTTCAAACTGCGAATACGTGCATTGAGCCAGAATTTGGCTCCAAAATATGGCTTAGGCCTCGAAATTGGGATGTTTGGAATATTTTGAAAACTGCAAGGGAGTTTGTGCAAAATGTGACTCACTGCCGCTTTCAGGACTTGGCATATGTTGGGTATAAAAATTCGTAATATCAAACTGCGAATACGTGCATAGAGCCAGAATTCGGCTCCAAAATATGGCTCAGGCCTGGAAATTGGGATGTTTTGGATATTTTGAAAATTGCAGGGGGGATTGGGACAAATGTGACCAAACGCCCCTTTTAGTACTTGGCATATGTTGGGTATAAAAAAGTCGTAATTTAAAACAGCGAATACGTGCAGAGAGCCAGAATTTGGCTCGAAAATATGGCTCAGGCCTCGAAATTGGGATGTTTTGGATTATTTTGAAACTGCAGGGGACTTTGTGACATATATGACTAACGCCGCTTTCAGTACTTGGTATATGTTGGGTATAAAAAAGTCGCAATTTCAAACTGCGAATACGTACATAGAACCAGAATTTGTCTCCAAAATATGGCTCAGGCCTCGAAATTGAGATATTTGGGATATTTCGCAAGCTGCAGGGGAGTTTGTACAAAATATCCCCAACACACCTCATGCCGCTTTCAGGACTTGGCATATGTTGAGTATAAAAAGTCGTAATTTCAAACTGCGAATACGTGCAGAGAGCCAGAATTTGGCTCGAAATATGGCTCAGGCCTCGAAATTGGATGTTTGGGATATCTTGAAAATTGCAGGGGGGATTGGGACAAATGTGACCAAACGCCCCTTTTAGTACTTGGCATATGTTGGGTATAAAAAGTCGTAATTTCAAACTGCGAATGCATACAGAGAGCCTGAATTTGGCTCCAAAATATGTCTCAGGCCTCGAAATTGGGATGTTTGGGATATTTTGAAAACTGCCGGGAGGTTTGGGACAAATGTGACCAAACGCTGCTTTTCAGTACTTCGCATATGTAGGGTATAAAAGTCGTAATTTCAAACTGCGAATACGTGCAGAGAGCCAGAATTTGGCTCCAAAATATGGCTCAGGCCTCGAATTTGGGATGTTTGGTATATTTTGAAAAATGCAGCGGGGATTGGGACAAATGTGACCAAACGCAGCTTTCAGTACTTGGCATATGTTGGGTATAAAAAATTCGTAATTTCAAACTGCGAATACGTGCAGAGAGCCAGAATTTGGCTCCAAAATATGGCTCAGGCTTCGAATTTGGGATGTTTGGGATATTTTGAAAACTGCCGGGAGGTTTGGGACAAATGTGACCAAACGCTGCTTTCAGTACTTCGCATATGTTGGGTATAAAAAGTCGTAATTTCAAACTGCGAATACATGCAGAGAGCCAGAATTTGGCTCCAAAATATGGCTCAGGCCTCGAATTTGGGATGTTTGGGATATTTTGAAAAATGCAGGGGGATTGGGACAAATGTGACCAAACGCCGCTTTCAGTACTTGGCATTTGTTGGGTATAAAAAATTCGTAATTTCAAACTGCGAATACGTGCAGAGAGCCAGAATTTGGCTCCAAAATATGGCTCAGGCCTCGAATTTGGGATGTTTGGGATATTTTGAAAAATGCAGGGGGGATTGGGACAAATGTGACCAAACGCAGCTTTCAGGACTTGGCATATGTTGGGTATAAAAAGTCGTAATTTCAAACTGCGAATACTTGAATAGAGCCAGAATTTGGCTCCAAAATATGGCTCAGGCCTCGAATTTGGGATGTTTGGGATATTTTGAAAACGGCAGGGGGGTTTGGGACAAATGTGACCCAATTGCCGCTTTCAGTACTTGGCATATGTTGGGTTTGAAAAGTCGTATTTCAAACTGCGAATACGTGCAGAGAGCCTGAATTTGGCTCCAAAATATGGCTCAGGCCTCGAAATTGGGATATTTAGAATATTTTGAAAACTGCAGGGGGGTTTGGGACAAATGTGACCAATTGCCGCTTTCAGTACTTGGCCTATGTTGGGTTTGAAAAGTCGTATTTCAAACTGCGAATACGTGCAGAGAGCCTGAATTTGGCTCCAAAATATGGCTCAGGCCTCGAATTTGGGATGTTTGGGATATTTTGAAAACTGCAGGGGGGTTTGGGACAAATGTGACCAATTGCCGCTTTCAGTACTTGGCATATGTTGGGTATAAAAAAGTCACAATTTCAAACTGCGAATACGTGCAGAGAGCCAGAATTCGGCTCCAAAATATGGCTCATGGCTCGTAATTGGGATGTTTTGGATATTTTTATAATTGCAGGGGTGATTGGGACAAATGTGACCAAACGCCCCTTTTAGTACTTGGCATATGTTGGGTATAAAAAAGTGTAATTTCAAACAGCGAATACGTGCAGAAAGCCAGAATTTGGCTCCAAAATATGGCTCAGGCCTCGAAATTGGGATATTTGGGATATTTCGAAAACTGCAGGGGATTTTGTGCAAAATGTCACTCACTGCCGCTTTTAGGACTTGGAATATGTTGGGTATAAAAAGTCCAACCCGTTCTCACACAAGACAGCACATATATGACTTAATGCTTAAAGTCAATATGTTGAATATGAATTAGTAAATATGTGATATATTCCCAGTTACTTTTTTTTCCAAGGCCCAAACTCTTCCTCACGTACCAACTTGCGTCTCACAGTACCCGGCCGTCAACCTAGATAGCAGAATAGTCGTGATTGGTTCAATTATAAGGAAAATTGTACTTTTCAGGTCCCACATGGGTTGTGAAATTTACCTACTATTGTCCATGCTCTTAGAATATTATAGATCAGCTACTTCCTATTGAAGGTTCGTAGTTTTGTTTTGAGAAATATTAGTTGTTCTTAGTAAATTATAATAAGCACTAAAAATTATTACATAGAATAACAGTCCTTCACCAATCAATATTATATACCATAGTTGGTGCTTTACAAATCTTTAAAGGATGTTTTGTAGGAACGCTAACAGAAAACGATGGTTCATTGGAATGTCTATGGGGTAAACTACTCTAAACAGGATGGTATTGTGTCTACTATACCAACTACAGGATCGGTATATTGTCCACTACCACCTGTTAGGTGAGTAAGGGGTGCAATACCACCCACAGGATGGGTATGGCGTCCACTACAACCCACAGGATGGGTATGGGGCTCCAACCACCCATAGAATGGGTATGGGGCTCCAACCACCCATAAAATGGGTATGGGGTCCAATAACACCCACTGGATGTGTATATGGCGTCCATTGCCGCGCGTCGAGCTCGAAAACCGCAGCATTCATCTCAGAACCATGCCTATTTCACGCAGATTCCTTAATAAACGTAAAAGTTTTATATGTCACAAGAAAGATAGAAATATAAGCTTCATTCTAAATACCTTACCATGGGCATATTTAAATTTAAACCGAAGATACGTGTACTTTTATAATAGCCGAGCTCCGACCCCGGACAGATCGATCGACCGAGCAACTCTCTCTCAGAACAATGTTTATTTCACGTGAATTCGTTAGTAAACATATATGTTTTATATGTCTCAAGAAAGACAGACATATAAGCTTCACTTAAACACTTTACTATAGACATATTTAAATTTCTAATGAAGATTATTGTATTTTAAAAATTACGGAGCTCCCACCCCGTACAGACTGAACGACAGAGCAACTCTCTCTCAGATCAATGTTTATTTCACGTAAATTCGTTAATAAACACAAATGTTTTATAAGTCTTAAGCAAGATAGAAATAAGAGCTTCATTTTAAATTCATTACAATAGACATATTTATAGCTCAAGTGAAGATACATATGTTTTTATAGTAGCGCTCAGTAGCTTGTCGGGCATGGAGTGCAGACGCCTACGCACTTGCCGATATATTGTATAATTAACAAAGATACGCTAATAAAGCCTAAAATCTTATATGCCTCCAGAAAGACCGATATATGAACATTATTATAATTGCACCAAATGAAATATATCATGTTCGAGAACAAAGATATATCAATTTTAAATTAAGTTTCGACTCCCTCTCGGGTGAGAGAGATGGGGCGACTCTCGCTCCATCTATTGGAGATTCTGTGCACTAAATACCCAAAGCTACTCAAACCCTCCTAGCATTATTTAAGTAATGAAGTAATATGGTATATTTACTCACTATAATGTGGGTGCTGAATGCAGAACATGAGAAAACATATATTTACTCCAAACTAATATAATTTCATTATGAAATAAGTAGCATCAAAGGAAGTCGACGGTCCAAGCGTCAATGTTGTGGAGCGACTTATCCAAGATATATCGTTGTTTGGAAAGTGTTTGTTGGCATATCCAGTTGTCGCACTTCTCTGCTCAAATTATCACAAATTTAAATTATAATGTTAACAAGTAGAATACGTATTTTTAATAAAATCTAACATAACTAGCCAGAAAACATTTAACATTAATTAAAAAATATATGTTTGGAAGTTAAATCGACTTCATAGGACAATGGTTTTGTTATATATACTCGTTATTCGTTGACATGCGTTCGCTACTTAAACTACCATGTACTGTACCTATGTAAAATCTCCCATGTCTCTTCGCTCATCTCACCGAACCCTACAGGCTCTGTGATATATTGTTTAATTAATTGAGATTCACAAATAAAGCTAATAATTGTATATATTATCAAAAAGGCAGAGCTTAGTTTAGTTCATTTATTATGCACTCCATACCCATCCTATGGACGATAGTGGAGTGTTACAGAGGCGCATAATGGGCTCAGGAAATGAGCCCCACAATTCATATAGCCAAGCAAGTTATAATCTTGATAAGCTAGTTACAAAAGTCAATACACATTGTCACATCAACAATGGGCTCGAGACCGACCACAAGTACAGTTTATAATTTAAGCAACTGACATATATGGAGGGCTAGTGTCACAATTGATATGTTTATCCTACACATAACCCCCTCTCCCCCATCCAATGGGCAGCGGTGGATAGGTTACAATCAAGTTTTTTTTTGCGTTTTATTCAGAGATTAGGTCTTATTAGGTGAGGAAAGATATTCATATTTTAAAGAAGGCTTCTTGGCTGATGCTCTCCATTGATGGAAAATATACAACCTTTTGAAAATCAATATTAGTTTGATCTAGATATTGTAATTAACGAAAGTATTTATGTCATCAGAAAGGTAGAAATATAGGATACATTTAAAATCCTTTGTCATAAATATAACTGAAGTGAAAACGAAGATATATGCGTTTTGATAGTTACTTGATGGCTTGCTCTGAGAGTGTGAAGCCCTGCACACCAGCCAATAAATTGTATAATTAGTTTCCATAAATTTTAATTAATCTTAAAAATCTATATGTCAGAAGAAAGGAAGATGTAGTCGTTAATGTGACAACATTTAAAAATATATATCTCTTAAGTTAAATAAATAATACCACCTTATCGCCGGTGTCCGGACACATGAAAATTACCTAGGTATCAGTATCCAGCCAGGCGAGGATCACAGGCTGCACAATACTGATAAATTTATGTAATGCACTACTTGTGGTCGATCTCGAACCCATTTATGATGTGACGACTTATAGTGAATTTTGTAACTAGCTCATTAAGATTGTAACTTGCTTAGCTAAATGAATTGTGGGGTTCGGTCCATTCATTTTCTTTCTTTATTATGCACCCCATAATACACATCCCGTATGCGGTGGTGTAAAGGATTACAGAGGCACATAATCGGTTCAGGAACTGAACCCTCTAGTTCGTTTAGCTAAGCAAATAACAATCTTTTGACGCTAGTTACAAAATTATTAATGTACACATACTTATGCATACATGTACATATTCATACGCATACATATATACATTCACATACATATTTAATCACCACCACAAATACACACATCAGTAATCTTTTGTGTCACAAGTGATTCAACAAGAGGCTCACAACAGTCACTATACAAGGCACTTTACATTTATGGTGAGTCACACAGTTACTAGTCTTGCTGCACACCCACCCAACTGGGCGGCAGCTTTACAGTCATGTGCTCCACACCCACCCAACTGGGCGGCAGCTTTACAGTTACCTGGTGTTATTCTTCACCTATATCTTTTTCTGGTTAATCCCTATTTACATTATGCAGTTCAGGTTTCGTCGCCATACTACAGTTTTTAGTTTAGTTAATTTATCACATAATGGGCTCAGGGACTGAACACACAATTTATTTATCTAAGCAGGTTACAATCTTGAGGAGCTAGCCACAAAATTCATAACACATCGTCACATCAACAACATGTGTTCGAGATCGACCACAAGTACAGTTTCTAAATTAAGCAAATGCTATATGTGGAGAGCTAGTGTCACAATTGATATGTTTGTCCTGCACATTTCCACAGTAGTTTGCTTGGGTTTGCTTGGGTACATAGACAAGAGACTGAACTTCAGCACCCACATACAACACATAAAGGGATGCTCTGAGAGAGAGAGAGAGAGAGAGAGAGAGAGAGAGGGAGAGTAAAAATATCCACTGAGGTCTGATTAAGTCCTTTTGGGGACCTTAATCATTAGGACGTCCAATGATGAACGCAAAGTGAGGCGTATTCAGATGGTATATTGACAACATTCAGCATATCTCATAATGACCTAGTAGTACTTGGTGCACAAATACCTTTTCCAAAGGAATCGCAAAACATAATTAAACACAACTGTACCGTACAGTGTTATATATTTATTTCAGTTTGAACAATTTTTAACATTAAAGAATAAATCCTTTAATTAGTTGAAATTGGTTTTAACATTCGAAATCTAATTTGTTGATGTTAAATAATATAAGGTTCAAATTTATTAAGATACATACTTTAAAAACTATTCTATTTGAAATTTAAATAACATAAAAAGAGTACAGAATATAACAAATACCGACTATATAAAAGACCTGACACTTGCAGCACTTAATTATGCTATTGTAACACATTGAAAGTAATAACATTATTTGATTCAGCAAAGCATTTGGTAAGGTTATAATAATAATAATAATAATAATAATAATAATAATAATAATGTATTAATTAAGTATTTTAAATTATAATTTACAACTTGCTAGCGCACAAAAAACAAATCCACGAATCATCATTACATTCTGTAACACCTACACATGATCCATGGTGCCAAATATTGCAACGTTCACAGCATACCATCAGCTTCAAATCATTTAGCTTTCTGCAAATGCAGTACACTTCCATCGAGCATGACCGGATGATTCGTTTTCTTCTCAGTGTCTGAGCTGCAGGGAATGAGATGAGACACTTTCCTTTAAAGTTCTCTTGAAGATGTTGTCTCATTCTGCATATCATACGAGGTTCACCGGATCTACACCACTTGCAAGTGATGCAGCAAACGCCACAGCATATACCCCACTCATACTTGAGTCCTTGTGTCTGCTGACATTCATTATATTGCATATCAGCTTATCATCCTGGCAATTAGCAAGAGCATACAAGATAACTTCAGTAGATTTGGATGGTAATTTATGCCTGGTGTCGTATATGTTAATTTGTCCAGTTACTCCAATGTTGGAAACGGTGGCCCAGTGACAAGTGACAACCATCAACTTGGATAATTTGAATAAATTCACCAATTGTAACTGGCCAGGAGAGGTCCCGCTACCACGCTGGGTCATGAAGGCCTTCTAGGCTTGGCACAGTTTGTTTGATGAGGTCACATGCAGATTTTATATGAAGGTCAGAGAGCTGTACATTTGTTCCAAAGTTCATTATCTCGTCATTTGTTAAATAATTTAACATTATCGAATGTGAAGCACTGTTATCACTCTCTTTATTGTTGCATTGGTGTGAGGAGTGGCAGTGATTGGTTCAGTTTATTTTTTTTTTTTTAAATAGGGACATAAATTTGTACTGCAGATACCAGTACAGTTGCACCGTTTCTTTATATATTTTATACTTGGGTTAGCAAGGCGAGACGCTTCTCTTAACGTGATACTGTTGGTATCAAATAGAAATAGTTTTTAAAGTATGTATCTTAATAAATTTGAACCTTATATTATCAACATCAACATATTATATTATTTAACATCAACAAATTAGATTTCGAATGTTAAAACCAATTTCAACCAATTAAAGGATTTATCCTTTTTAAAGGATTTAATTAAAGGATTTGACACAAAAATCAGTATGAAAATTACCTCGGCTGAGGATATTGAAAAACTTCAAGCTGATATTAATAAAGTTTTCGACT
Organism: Procambarus clarkii; assembly: GCF_040958095.1. Classification (NCBI taxonomy): domain Eukaryota; kingdom Metazoa; phylum Arthropoda; class Malacostraca; order Decapoda; family Cambaridae; genus Procambarus; species Procambarus clarkii. The sequence continues at coordinate 1,260,754 of NC_091233.1, read as the reverse complement.
GGGCATCAGAAAATAACATGATGTTTAACAGTGATAAATTCCAGGTACTCAGGTACGGTAAAAATGAGGACCTTAAACATAATACAGAGTACAAAACACAATCAAATGTACCCATAGTATTAAAACAGCATGTAATGGATTTGGGAATAATAATGGCTGACGACCTAACGTTTAAGGAGCATAACCAAGCAAATATTGCGACAGCCAGAAAAATGATAGGATAGATTACGAGAACTTTCAAATCCAGGGATCCCATCACAATGGTTGTACTCTTCAAGTCACTTGTGTTGTCCCGTCTTGAGTACTGCTCAGTACTCACTTCCCCCTTCAGAGCAGGAGAGATTGCTGAAATAGAGGGAATACAGAGAACATATACGGCACGCATAGACGCAATAAAGCACCTAAATTATTGGGATCGTCTCAAAGCCCTCCAAATGTACTCACTAGAAAGAAGACGAGAGAGATATCAAATAATATACACCTGGAAGATACTGGAGGGCCAAGTACCAAATCTACACAGTAAAATAACAAAGTACTGGAGTGAACGATATGGAAGAAAATGTAGAATAGAACCAGTGAAGAGCAGAGGTGCCATAGGCACAATCAGAGAACACTGTATAAACATCAGAGGTCCGCGGTTGTTCAACGTCCTCCCAGCAAGCATAAGAAATATTGCCGGAACAACCGGGGACATTTTCAAGAGGAAACTAGATTTATTCCTCCAAGGAGTGCCGGACCAACCGGGCTGTGGTGGGTATGTGGGCCTGCGGGCCGCTCCAAGCAACAGCCTAGTGGACCAAACTCTCACAAGTCAAGCCTGGCCTCGGGCCGGGCTTGGGGAGTAGAAGAACTCCCAGAACCCCATCAACCAGGTATCCTTTAATGTTAAAATTTTTTCAAATTGAAATAAATATATAACACTGTACAGTACAGTTGTGTTTGCCTGCCACAGCCTGCCACAGCCTTGAGAGCACGGAGCCTCTCTCTACATTGGCGACCCAGTCTGGCTAAACATTGCGGTACAGTAGAACCTCAAGACATTATCAATACAGAAAAGTATTTGTATCTGGTAACTAGTCGAGCAGAGAGCCATCATCCAACTGCATTTTGCGATCGGCCCCACCCCGTCTGGGTGGGTGTCGGTTCAGGATCTTTGTTTTCTCTACTGAGATGACTAAGCATAGTTCCTGACATGTGGACAATACAGAGTTCAGAACATTTTGGGTGTTGGTATACCCATTGGTGTGGATCAGTATATCATCCACATAGCTAATGATGTGTTCGCTGGACCTTCTAGTTACAAAATTTAAAAGTGCACTGATTAACACATTGAACAGAGTAGGACTGAGGACACCTCCCTGTGGAGTGCCAAGTTCAAAAAATCTCGTTACACTCCTATGCCCATGGAACAGTACAGATGACTTCCTGTTGGATAGATAGCCTCTTATCCACCGTAGAAGCCATCCTCCAACATTTATTTTAGCAAGTTCTCTCAGAATGACGTGTGGGTTAGCAATGTCAAAGGCTGACTTAAGATCTAGGAAAGTGGTGTATGACCTATCAGTATGCAGGGTGAGGAATGTGGTAATACAGTGATGTACACTCTTTCCATGCATAAAGCCATATATCTGGGGAGACAACATATTAATAATTTTGTAAAAGAGACGGTTGAGAACCATCCTCTCAAGACACTTATAGAGACAACTAGTGAGGGAGATTGGGCGAAAAGCACTCGGCTGGTGAGGTTTAGGAATGGGAATAATAACACTGTTGGTCCATGACTTAGGAAGCTCCCCAGTTACATAGCTCATATTATACAATTGAAGAAAGGTATTCCCTGGAACTAGCAGAAGCATATGCAGTATGCCGTCAGTAACTCCATCCTCCCCGGGTGATGTAGCTTTGCCTTTATGTAGAGCAGAATCTAGTTTGTATTCAGTAAAAAGCATGTCACAGTCATCCTCTTGATGACGCATGAAGTCAAGGAGCCTTGCCCTATCAGTATATCTATTATTTAATTCATTCTTTGAGGGTAGAGGAAGACTGTCAAAGCTGGAAGTCGTGGCCCAAGCATCAACAAGCTCATTTGCTCTGTGCAGAGGATTAGGGTACGAGATCTCTGCAGCATTTTTCCCTTTGATCTTGTTGATATCCTTCCTTGCCCGACTTAGTGGCGTGTGAGAATTGAGACCACGGACAAAAGTTTCCCAGTCTGTCTGCCTCAGCTCCACCATACGTTCCCTGGCCTTAGCCAGAGCCGCTTGAAAGAGCCGAAGCATTTCAGCAGTGCGGGTCCTTCTACAAGCTAGTCCAATTATTCTGGCAGTGCGTTTTAGTGTCTGCAATTTAGAATCATTATAATAAACATAAGTGCTATGACCAGTGTAATTTGGGTTACGTGGCCTGGACGATGGATCAAGTGGTTCTATAAACTGGTTGATAGTACCTGTGAGCTCATTGTTAAAATCTTCAACTGATGAAGGCTCAGATGACTGCACCATTCTGACACATGAGCAACAAGATTGTCTCGTTGATCGATGGGCACAGCCAGCCTCTTCCGCTTGAACACTCCACCAGGGATGATAGAGCTGCCAATGCTTACAGTGGCTAATATGGGCAGATGATCAGACGCCATAACTGGCACTATTGACGAGGCGCACACGGTGTGGGAGACGTTGAAACCGAGACATAGATCAGGAATACCTCCGTAGATATGCGTCGGTTCAAGGTCACCCACAATCTGTGCATCATCGTGACTACCTAATAGTGACACCAGTTGGTTGCTGTTACGATTACTGAACTGCGAATTACCAATATTCCTATGTCTAGCGTTATAATCACCTCTAATGATGGTAGGCTCAGTCTGAATACAGATAGGAAGGTCAGCATAATTAAAGTTACAAGGAGTCGATTATTTAGTACATAGTTGTTTTTCTCTTAAACTGGATGATAGAGGGGGAGTCTTTAACGTGATTGGGAATACATACATACATACATACATACATCCATACATACATGCATGCGACCTGATCAACCAGGATCAACCAACCAATGCATACATGCATGAATACCTGATCAACCAGGCTGTGACTCATACGTCAGGCTGCGAGCAGCCGCGTCTAACAGCCTGGTTGATCAGTCCAGCAACCAGGAGGCCTGGTCGACGACCGGGCCGCGGGGACACTAAGCCCTGGAAGCACCTCAAGGTAGCCTCAAGGTAAGGTATGCGTACATCCATTCATACATACATACATACATACATACATACATGCATGCATACATACATACATACATACATACATACATACATGCGTATATAAATACATGCGTATATACATGCGTATATAAATACATACATACATACATTACATACATACATACATACATGCATGCGTACATACATACATCCATCCATCTATCCATACATACATACATACATATATGCATACATACATACATACATACATACATACATACATACATACATGCATGCATACATCCATCCATCTATCCATTCATACATGCATACATACATACATACATACATACATACATGCATGCATACATACATACATACATACATACATACATACATACATGCGTACATACATACATGCATACATACATACATACATACATACATACATACATACATACATACACACATACACACATACATACATACATACATACATACATACATACATACATACATACATACATGCGTGCGTACATACATACATACATACATACATACATACATACATACATGCGTACATACATGCGTACATACATACATCCATACATACATGCATGCGTACATACATACATCCATCCATCCATCCATCCATCCATCCATACATACATACATACATACATACATACATACACGTCCAGTCAGCATATAGCTATTTCGGGACAAAATCCAATACAGTTTATATTGGTGAGACGCCACTGTGATGAGGAGTTTAAATATCACAGGAACTGTAGGTTAATGTGTGACATAGGTGAGGTTAGATGAGGCATCTACAAGCATCAGCTGGAGGCTGATGGAATGTTGTGGAGGCTGGTGGTACTATGTCTAGATGTTGGAGGGTGGATTTGACTCTCCCACCCTCCCTCCAACTCCCCCCCCCCCCACACATTGACCGCAGTACGTCTAAGGTTACTTTCCACTCTCGCTTACCAAGGGTATAACCCCCGCCCCTCCCAACACACACACATGCATCAGATTCTTAACTTACAATATTTATTATTTACCAATTTATGTTACTACACTGACTGTCAATTTCACAATATTGTATAAACTTTGATGAATCGCTCGTCTTTGGGTCATCCAATAATGTTAGCAGACTTCTAGATGTTACCACTGCTAGGTTTAGGCTCAGCTACAAGTACCTCTGGAAGTTTGTAACATCTGATGATGTAGATTTGACTAAATGTAAACTCTGTCAGCAGAACTATTCGCATACTTTGCGTCATTATATAATGGAATGTGAAAAATCGCGGAATTTAAAGATAACAACATCAATAGTGTCCATGAAATGTGTAAGTACTTCATTCATAATGATGTGCTGCTCGAAATCTTAGCGAAGTATCCAAAATTTGCTTACTGTAGGTAATGCATACACATGACTGTAAAGCTGCCGCCCAGTTGGGTGGGTGTGGAGCACATGACTGTAAAGCTGCCGCCCAGTTGGGTGGGTGTGGAGCACATGACTGTAAAGCTGCCGCCCAGTTGGGTGGGTGTGGAGCACATGACTGTAAAGCAGCCGCCCAGTTGGGTGGGTGTGGAGCACATGACTGTAAAGCTGCCGCCCAGTTGGGTGGGTGTGGAGCACATGACTGTAAAGCTGCCGCCCAGTTGGGTGGGTGTGGAGCACATGACTGTAAAGCTGCCGCCCAGTTGGGTGGGTGTGGAGCACATGACTGTAAAGCTGCCGCCCAGTTGGGTGGGTGTGGAGCACATGACTGTAAAGCTGCCGCCCAGTTGGGTGGGTGTGCAGCAAGACTAGTAACTGTGTGACTCACCATAAATGTAAAGTGCCTTGTATAGTGACTGTTGTGAGCCTCTTGTTGAATCACTTGTGACACAAAAGATTACTGATGTGTGTATTTGTGGTGGTGATTAAATATGTATGTGTATGTATATATGTATACGTATGAATATGTACATGTATGCATAAGTATGTGTACATTAATAATTTTGTAACTAGCGTCAAAAGATTGTTATTTACTTAGCTAAACGAACTAGAGGGTTCAGTTCCAGAACCGATTATGTGCCTCTGTAATCCTTTACACCACCGCCCACGGGATGTGTATTATGGGGTGCATAATAAAGAAAGAAAATGAATGGACCGAACCCCACAATTCATTTAGCTAAGCAAGTTACAATCTTAATGAGCTAGTTACAAAATTCACTATAAGTCGTCACATCATAAATGGGTTCGAGATCGACCACAAGTAGTGCATTACATAAATTTATCAGTATTGTGCAGCCTGTGATCCCCGCCTGGCTGGATACTGATACCTAGGTAATTTTCATGTGTCCGGACACCGGCAATAAGGTGGTATTATTTATTTAACTTAAGATATATATATTTTTAAATGTTGTCACATTAACGGCTACATCTTCCTTTCTTCTGACATATAGATTTTTAAGATTAATTAAAATATATGGAAACTAATTATACAATTTATTGGCTGGTGTGCAGGGCTTCACACTCTCAGAGCAAGCCATCAAGTAACTATCAAAACGCATATATCTTCGTTTTCACTTCAGTTGTATTTATGACAAAGGATTTTAAATGTAGCCTATATTTCTACCTTTCAGATGACATAAATACTTTCGTTAATTACAATATCTAGATCAAACTAACATTGATTTTCAAAAGGTTGTATATTTTCCATCAATGGAGAGCATCAGCCAAGAAGCCTTCTTTAAAATATGAATATCTTTCCTCACCCAATAAGATCTAATCTCTGAATAAAACGCAAAAAACGACTTGATTGTAACCTATCCACCGCTGCCCATTGGATGGGGGAGAGGGGGTTATGTGTAGGATAAACATATCAATTGTGACACTAGCCCTCCATATATGTCAGTTGCTTAAATTATAAACTGTACTTGTGGTCGGTCTCAAGCCCATTGTTGATGTGACAATGTGTATTGACTTTTGTAACTAGCTTATCAAGATTATAACTTGCTTGGCTATATGAATTGTGGGGCTCATTTCCTGAGCCCATTATGTGCCTCTGTAACACTCCACTATCGTCCATAGGATGGGTATGGAGTGCATAATAAATGAACTAAACTAAGCTCTGCCTTTTTGATAACATATACAATTATAAGCTTTATTTGTGAATCTCAATTAATTAAACAATATATCACAGAGCCTGTAGGGTTCGGTGAGATGAGCGAAGAGACATGGGAGATTTTACATAAGTACAGTACATGGTAGTTTAAGTAGCGAACGCATGTCAACGAATAACGAGTATATATAACAAAACCATTGTCCTATGAAGTCGATTTAACTTCCAAACATATATTTTTTAATTAATGTTAAATGTTTTCTGGCTAGTTATGTTAGATTTTATTAAAAATACGTATTCTACTTGTTAACATTATAATTTAAATTTGTGATAATTTGAGCAGAGAAGTGCGACAACTGGATATGCCAACAAACACTTTCCAAACAACGATATATCTTGGATAAGTCGCTCCACAACATTGCTGCTTGGACCATCGACTTCCTTTGATGCTACTTATTTCATAATGAAATTATATTAGTTTGGAGTAAATATATGTTTTCTCATGTTCTGCATTCAGCACCCACATTATAGTGAGTAAATATACCATATTACTTCATTACTTAAATAATGCTAGGAGGGTTTGAGTAGCTTTGGGTATTTAGTGCACAGAATCTCCAATAGATGGGGCGAGAGTCGCCCCATCTCTCGCACCCGAGAGAGAGTCGAAACTTAATTTAAAATTGATATATCTTTGTTCTCGAACATGATATATTTCATTTGGTGCAATTATAATAATGTTCATATATCGGTCTTTCTGGAGGCATACAAGATTTTAGGCTTTATTAGCGTATCTTTGTTAATTATACAATATATCGGCAAGTGCGTAGGCGTCTGCACTCCATGCCCGACAAGCTACTGAGCGCTACTATAAAAACATATGTATCTTCACTTGAGCTATAAATATGTCTATTGTAATGTATTTAAAATGAAGCTCTTATTTCTATCTTGCTTAAGACTTATAAAACATTTGTGTTTATTAACGAATTTACGTGAAATAAACATTGATCTGAGAGAGAGTTGCTCTGTCGTTCAGTCTGTACGGGGTGGGAGCTCCGTAATTTTTAAAATACAATAATCTTCATTAGAAATTTAAATATGTCTATAGTAAAGTGTTTAAAGTGAAGCTTATATGTCTGTCTTTCTTGAGACATATAAAACATATATGTTTACTAACGAATTCACGTGAAATAAACATTGTTCTGAGAGAGAGTTGCTCGGTCGATCGATCTGTCCGGGGTCGGAGCTCGGCTATTATAAAAGTACACGTATCTTCGGTTTAAATTTAAATATGCCCATGGTAAGGTATTTAGAATGAAGCTTATATTTCTATCTTTCTTGTGACATATAAAACTTTTACGTTTATTAAGGAATCTGCGTGAAATAGGCATGGTTCTGAGATGAATGCTGCGGTTTTCGAGCTCGACGCGCGGCAATGGACGCCATATACACATCCAGTGGGTGTTATTGGACCCCATACCCATTTTATGGGTGGTTGGAGCCCCATACCCATTCTATGGGTGGTTGGAGCCCCATACCCATCCTGTGGGTTGTAGTGGACGCCATACTCATCCTGTGGGTGGTATTGGACCCCATACCCTTCCTGTGGGTGGATGTGATCCCCATACTCATCCTCTGGGTGGATGTGACCCTCATACCCATCCTGTGGGTGGTATTGCACCCCTTACTCACCTAACAGGTAGTAGTGGACAATATACCGATCCTGTAGTTGGTATAGTAGACACAATACCATCCTGTTTAGAGTAGTTTACCCCATAGACATTCCAATGAACCATCATTTTCTGTTAGCGTTCCTACACAACATCCTTTAAAGATTTGTAAGGCACCAACTATGGTATATAATATTGATTGGTGAAGGACTGTTATTCTATGTAATAATTTTTAGTGCTTATTATAATTTACTAAGAACAACTAATATTTCTCAAAACAAAACTACGAACCTTCAATAGGAAGTAGCTGATCTATAATATTCTAAGAGCATGGATAATAGTAGGTAAATTTCACAACCCATGTGGGACCTGAAAAGTACAATTTTCCTTATAATTGAACCAATCACGACTATTCTGCTATCTAGGTTGACGGACGGGTACTGTGAGACGCAAGTTGGTACGTGGAAGGAAGAGTTTGGGCCTTGGAAAAAAAAGTAACTGGGAATATATCACATATTTACTAATTCATATTCAACATATTGACTTTAAGCATTAAGTCATATATGTGCTGTCTTGTGTGAGAACGGGTTGAAAAAGTCGTAATTTCACACTGCGAATACGTGCATAGAGCAAGAACATGGCTCCAAAATATGGCTCAGGCCTAGATATTGTGATGTTTGGGATATTTTGAAAACTGCAGGGTAGTTTGGGACAAATATGACCAAACGCCGCTTTCAGTACTTTGCATATGTTGGGTATAAAAAGTCGTAATTTCAAACTGCGAATACGTACAGAGAGCCTGAATTTGGCTCCAAAATATATCTCAGGCCTCGAGATTGGGATGTTTAGGATATTTTGAAAACTGCTGGAAGGTTTGGGACAAATATGACCAAACGCCGCTTTCAGTACTTGGCATATGTTGGATATAAAAAGTCGTAATTTCAAACTGCGAATGCGTACAGAGAACCTGAATTTGGCTCCAAAATATGTCTCAGGCCTCGAAATTGGGATGTTTGGGATATATAAAAAACTGCAGGGAGGTTTGGGACAAATGTGACCAAACGCCGCTTTCAGTACTTCGCATATGTTGGGTATAAAAAGTCGTAATTTCAAACTGCGAATACGTGCAGAGAGCCAGAATTTGGCTCCAAAATATGGCTCACGCCTCGAAATTGGGATGTTTGGGATATTTTGAAAATTGCATTGGGGATTGGGACAAATGTGACCAAATGCCGCTTTCAGTACTTGGCATATGTTGAGTAAAAAAATTCGTAATTTGAAACTGCGAATACGTGCAGAGAGCCAGAATTTGGCTTCAAAATATGGCTCAGGCCTCGAAATTGGGATATTTGGGATATTTAAAAAACTGCAGGAGAGTTTGTGCAAAATGTCACTCACTGCCGCTTTCAGGACTTGGCATATGTTGGGCATAAAAAGTCGTAATTTCAAACTGCGAATACTTGCATAGAGCCAGAATTTGGCTCCAAAATATGGCTCAGGCCTCGAAATTGGGATGTTTGGGATATTTTGAAAACTGCAGGGGGGTTTGGAACAAATGTGACCAAACGCTGCTTTCAGTACTTGGCATATGTTGGGTTTGAAAAGTCGTATTTTCAAACTGCGAATACGTGCAGAGAGCCTGAATTTGGCTCCAAAATATGGCTCTAGCCTCGAAATTGGGATATTTGGGTTATTTTGAAAACTGCAGGGGAGTTTGTGCAAAATGTCACACGCTGCCGCTTTCAGGTCTTAGCATATGTTGGGTATAAAAAGTTGTAATTTCAAACTGCGAATACGTGCAGAGAGCCAGAATTTGGCTCCAAAATATGACTCAGGCCTCGAAATTGAGAAGTTTGGGATATTTTGAAAGCTGCAGGGGAGTTTGGGACAAATATGACCAAACGCCGCTTTCAGTACTTGGCATATGTTGGGAATAAAAAAGTCACAATTTCAAACTGCGAATACGTGCAGGGAGCCAGAATTCGGCTCCAAAATATGGCTCATGGCTGGAAATTGGGATGTTTTGGATATTTTGAAAATTGCAGGGGGGATTGGGACAAATGTGACCAAACGCCCCTTTTAGTACTTGGCATATGTTGGGTATAAAAAAGTCGTAATTTAAAACAGCGAATACGTGCAGAGAGCCAGAATTTGGCTCCAAAATATGGCTCAGGCCTCGAAATTGGGATATTTGGGATATTTCGAAAACTGCAGGGGATTTTGTGCAAAATTTCACTCACTGCCGCTTTCAGGACTTGGCATATGTTGGGAATAAAAAGTCGTAATTTCAAACTGCGAATACGTGCATAGAGCAAGAACATGGCTCCAAAATATGGCTCAGGCCTAGAAATTGTGATGTTTGGGATATTTTGAAAACTGCAGGGGAGTTTAGGACAAGTATGACCAAATGCTGCTTTCAGTACTTGGCATATGTTAGGTATAAAAAGTCGAAATTTCAAACTGCGAATACGTGCAGAGTGCCAGAATTTGGCTCCAAAATATGGCTGAGGCCTCGAAATTGAGATGTTTGGATATTTTGAAAATTGCAGGGGGGATTGGGACAAATGTGACCAAACGTCGCTTTCAGTACTTGGCATAAGTTGGGTATAAAAAAGTTGTAATTTCAAACAGCGAATACGTGCAGAGAGCCTGAATTTGGCTACAAAATATGGCTCAGGCCTTGAAATTGGGATTTTAGGGATATTTTGAAAACTGCAGGGAAGTTTGTGCCAAATGTGACTCATTGCCGCTTTCAGTACTTGGCATATGTTGGGTATAATAAGTCGCAATTTCAAACTGCGAATACGTGCAGATAGCCAGAATTTGGCTCCAAAATATGGCTCAGGCCTCGAAATTGAGATGTCTGGGATATTTTGAAAACTGCAGGGGAGTTTGAGACATATATGACCAAACGCCGCTTTCAGTACTTGGCATATGTTGGGTATATAAAGTCGTAATTTCAAACTGCGAATACGTGCAGAGAGCCTGAATTTGGCTCCCAAATATGGCTCAGGCCTCGAAATTGGGATGTTTGGGATATTTTGAAAACTGCAGGAAGGTTTGAGCCAAATGTGACCAAACGCCGCTTACAGTACTTGGTATATGTTGGGTATAAAAAAGTCGTAATTTAAAACAACGAATTTAGGCCTCGAAATTGGGATGTTTGGAATATTTTGAAAACTGCAAGGGAGTTTGTGCAAAATGTGACTCACTGCCGCTTTCAGGACTTGGCATATGTTGGGTATAAAAATTCGTAATATCAAACTGCGAATACGTGCATAGAGCCAGAATTTGGCTCCAAAATATGGCTCAGGCCTTGAAATTGGGATGTTTGGGATATTTTGAAAACTGCAGGGGACTTTGTGACATATATGACTAAACGCCGCTTTCAGTACTTGGTATATGTTGGGTATAAAAAAGTCGCAATTTCAAACTGCGAATACGTACATAGAACCAGAATTTGTCTCAAAATAAGGCTCAGGCCTCGAAATTGAGATATTTGGGATATTTCGCAAGCTGCAGGGGAGTTTGTGCAAAATATCACTCACTACCGCTTTCAGGACTTGGCATATGTTGATTATAAAAAGTCGTAATTTCAAACTGCGAATACGTGCAGAGAGCCAGAATTCGGCTCCAAAATATGGCTCAGGCCTGGAAATTGGGATGTTTTGGATATTTTGAAAATTGCAGGGGGGATTGGGACAAATGTGACCAAACGCCCCTTTTAGTACTTGGCATATGTTGGGTATAAAAAAGTCGTAATTTAAAACAGCGAATACGTGCAGAGAGCCAGAATTTGGCTCCAAAATATGGCTCAGGCCTCGAAATTGGGATGTTTGGGATATTTTGAAAATTGCAGGGGGGATTGGGACAAATGTGACCAAACGCTGCTTTCAGTACTTCGCATATGTTGGGTATAAAAAGTTGTAATTTCAAACTGCGAATACGTGCAGAGAGCCAGAATTTGGCTCCAAAATATGGCTCAGGCCTCGAAATTAGGATATTTGGGATATTTCGAAACCTGCAGGAGAGTTTGTGCAATATGTCACTCACTGCCGCTTTCAGGACTTGGCATATGTTGGGTATAAAAATTCGTAATTTCAAACTGCGAATACTTGAATAGAGCCAGAATTTGGCTCCAAAATATGGCTCAGGCCTCGAAATTGGGATGTTTGGGATATTTTGAAAACTGCAGGGGGGTTTGGGACAAATGTGACCTATTGCCGCTTTCAGTACTTGGCATATGTTGGGTTTGAAAAGTCGTATTTCAAACTGCGAATACGTGCAGAGAGCCTGAATTTGGCTCCAAAATATGGCTCAGGCCTCGAAATTGGGATATTTAGAATATTTTGAAAATTGCAGGGGAGTTTGGGACAAATATGACCAAACGCCGCTTTCAGTACTTGGCATATGTTGGGTATAAAAAAGTCACAATTTCAAACTGCGAATACGTGCAGAGAGCCAGAATTCGGCTCCAAAATATGGCTCAGGCCTCGTAATTGGGATGTTTTGGATATTTTTATAATTGCAAGGGTGATTGGGACAAATGTGACCAAACGCCCCTTTTAGTACTTGGCATATGTTGGGTATAAAAAAGTGTAATTTCAAACAGCGAATACGTGCATAGAGCAAGAACATGGCTCCAAAATATGGCTCAGGCCTAGATATTGTGATGTTTGGGATATTTTGAAAACTGCAGGGTAGTTTGGGATAAATATGACCAAACGCCGCTTGCAGTACTTGGCATATGTTGGGTATAAAAAGTCGTAATTTCAAACTGCGAATACGTACAGAGAGCCTGAATTTGGCTCCAAAATATGTCTCAGGCCTCGAGATTGGGATGTTTAGGATATTTTGAAAACTGCAGGAAGGTTTGGGACAAATATGACCAAACGCCGCTTTCAGTACTTGGCATATGTTGGGTATAAAAAGTCGTAATTTCAAACTGCGAATACGTACAGAGAGCCTGAATTTGGCTCCAAAATATGTCTCAGGCCTCGAAATTGGGATGTTTGGGATATTTAAAAAACTACAGGGCGGTTTGGGACAAATGTGACCAAACGCCGCTTTCAGTACTTCACATATGTTGGGTATAAAAAGTCGTAATTTCAAACTGCGAATACGTGCAGAGAGCCAGAATTTGGCTCCAAAATATGGCTCAGGCCTCGAAATTGGGATGTTTGGAATATTTTGAAAATTGCATTGGGGATTGGGACAAATGTGACCAAATGCCGCTTTCAGTACTTGGCATATGTTGGGTATAAAAAAGTCGTAATTTAAAACAGCGAATACATGCAGAGAGCCAAAATTTGGCTCCAAAATAGGGCTCAGGCCTCGAAATTGGGATATTTGGGATATTTCGAAAACTGCAGGGGATTTTGTGCAAAATGTCACTCACTGCCGCTTTCAGGACTTGGCATATGTTGGGAATAAAAAGTCGTAATTTCAAACTGCGAATACGTGCATAGAGCAAGAACATGGCTCCAAAATATGGCTCAGGCCTAGAAATTGTGATGTTTGGGATATTTTGAAAACTGCAGGGGAGTTTAGGACAAATATGACCAAATGCTGCTTTCAGTACTTGGCATATGTTAGGTATAAAAAGTCGAAATTTCAAACTGTGAATACGTGCAGAGAGCCAGAATTTGGCTCCAAAATATGGCTGAGGCCTCGAAATTGAGATGTTTGGGATATTTTGAAAATTGCAGGGGGGATTGGGACAAATGTGACCAAACGCCGCTTTCAGTCCTTGGCATAAGTTGGGTATAAAAAAGTTGTAATTTCAAACAGCGAATACGTGCAGAGAACCAGAATTTGGTTCCAAATAATAGCTCAGGCCCCGAAATTGGGATATTTGGGATATTTCGAAAACTGCAGGGGAGTTTGTGCACAAAGTTACTCACTGCCGCTTTTAGGACTTGGCATATGTTGGGTATAAAAAGTCGTAATATCAAACTGCGAAAACGTGAAGAGAGCCAGAATTTGGCTCCAGAATAGGGCTCAGGCTTCGAAATTGGGATGTTTGGGATATTTTGAAAACTGCAGGGAGGTTTGGGACAAATGTGACCAAACGCCGCTTTCAGTACTTGGCATATGTTGGGTATAAAAAGTCGTAATTTCAAACTGCGAATACGTGCAGACAGCCTGAGTTTGGCTACAAAATATGGCTCAGGCCTTGAAATTGGGATTTTAGGGATATTTTGAAAACTGCAGGGATGTTTGTGCAAAATGTGACTCATTGCCTCTTTCAGTACTTGGCATATGTTGGGTATAATAAGTCGCAATTTCAAACTGCGAATACGTGCAGATAGCCAGAATTTGGCTCCATAATATGGCTCAGGCCTCGAAATTGGGATATTTGGGATATTTTGAAAACTGCAGGGGAGTTTGTGCAAAATGTGACTCACTGCCGCTTTCAGGACTTGGCAAATGTTAGGTATAAAAAGTCGTAAATTCAAACTGCGAATACGTGCAGAGAGCCAGAATTTGGCTCCAAAATATGACTCAGGCCTCGAAATTGAGAAGTTTAGGATATTTTGAAAACTGCAGGGGAGTTTGGGACAAATATGACCAAACGCCGCTGCAGTACTTGGCATATGTTGGGTATAAAAAGTTGCAATTTCAAACTGCGAATACGTGCAGAGAGCCAGAATTTGGCTCCAAAATATAGCTCAGGCCTCGAAATTGGGATATTTGGGATATTTTGAAAACCGGAGGGAGGTTTGGGACAAATGTGACCAAACGCCGCTTTCAGTACTTGGCATATGTTGAGTATAAAAAGTTGTAATTTCAAACTGCGAATACGTGCATAGAGACAGAATTTGGCTCCAAAATATGGTTCAGGCCTCGAAATTGGGATATTTGGGATATTTCGAAAACTGCAGGGGAGTTTGAGCAAAATGTGACTCACTGCCGCTTCAGGACTTGGCATATGTTTGGTATAAAAAGTCGTAATATCAAACTGCGAATACGTGCATAGAGCCAGAATTTGGCTCCAAAATATAGCTCAGGCCTCAAAATTGGAATGTTTGGGATATTTTGAAAACTGGAGGCAGGTTTGGGACAAATGTGACCAAACGCTGCTTTCAGTACTTGGCATATGTTATTATAAAAAAGTCGCAATTTCAAACTGCGAATACGTGCAGAGAGCCAGAATTTGGCTCCATAATATGGCTCAGGCCTCGAAATTGGGATATTTG
The DNA here is from genome assembly GCF_040958095.1 of Procambarus clarkii. Classification (NCBI taxonomy): domain Eukaryota; kingdom Metazoa; phylum Arthropoda; class Malacostraca; order Decapoda; family Cambaridae; genus Procambarus; species Procambarus clarkii. Next base: position 1,245,576 of record NC_091233.1, on the reverse strand, counting down.
GGATATTTTGAAAACTGCAGGGGAGTTTGTGCAAAATGTGACTCACTGCCGCTTTCAGGACTTGGCAAATGTTATGTATAAAAAGTCGTAAATTCAAACTGCGAATACGTGCAGAGAGCCAGAATTTGGATCCAAAATATGACTCAGGCCTCGAAATTGAGAAGTTTGGGATATTTTGAAAACTGCAGGGGAGTTTGGGACAAATATGACCAAACGCCGCTGCAGTACTTGGCATATGTTGGGTATAAAAATTCATAATATCACACTGCGAATACGTGCAGAGAGCCAGAATTTGGCTCCAAAATATGGCTCAAACCCCGAAATTGGGATATTAGGGATATTTTGAAAACTGCAGGGAGGTTTGGGACAAATGTGACCAAACGCCGGTTTCAGTAGTTGGCATATGTTGGGTATAAAAAAGTCGCAATTTCAAACTGCGAATACGTGCAGAGAGCCAAAATTTGGCTCCAAAATATGGCTCAGGCCTCGAAATTGGGATATTTCGAAAACTGCAGGGGAGTTTGTGCAAAATGTGACTCACTGCCGCTTTCAGGACTTGGCATATGTTGGGTATAAAAAGTCGTAATATAAAACTGCGAATATGTGCATAGAGCCAGAATTTGGCTCCAAAATATGGCTCAGACCTCGAAATTGGGATGTTTGGGTTATTTTGAAAACTGGAGGGAGGTTTGGGACAAATGTGACCAAACGCCGCTTTCAGTACTTGGCATATGTTGGGTATAAAAAGTCGTAACTTAAAACTGCGAATACGTGCAGAGAGCCAGAATTTGACTCCAAAATATGGCTCGGGCCTCGAAATTGGGATATTTGGGATTTTTTCCAAAACTGCAGGGGAGTTTGTGCAAAATATGACTCATTGCCGCTTTCAGGACTTGGCATATGTTTGGTATATAAAGTCGTAATATCAGACTGCGAATACGTGCATAGAGCCAGAATTTGGCTCCAAAATATGGCTCTGGCCTCGAAATTGGGATGTTTGAAATAATTTGAAAACTGGAGGGAGGTTTGGGACAAATGTGACCAAAAGCCGCTTTCAGTACTTGGAATATGTTAGGTATAAAAAGTCGTAACTTCAAAACTGCGAATACGTACAGAGAGCCTGAATTTGGCTCCAAAATATGGCTCAGGCCTCGAAATTGGGATATTTGGGATATTTCGAAAACTGCAGGGGAGTTTGTGCAAAATGTGACTCACTGCCGCTTTCAGGACTTGGCATATATTACTTTAAAAAGTCGTAATTTCAAACTGCGAATACATGCAGAGAGCCAGAATTTGGCTCCAAATTATGACTCAGGCCTCGAAATTGGGAAGTTTGGGATATTTTGAAAACTGCAGGGGAGTTTGGGACAAATATGACCAAACGCCGCTTTCAGTACTTGGCATATGTTGGGTATAAAAAGTCGTAATTTCAAACTGCGAATACGTGCAGAGATCCAGAATTTGGCTCTAAATATGGCTCAGGCCTCGATATTGGGATGTTTGGGACACTTTGAAACATGCAGGAATGTTTGGGACAAATGTGACCAAACGCCGCTTTCAGTACTTCGCATATGTTGGGTATAAAAAAGTCGTAATTTCAAACTGCGAATACGTGCAGAGAGCCAGAATTTGTTTCCAAAATAAGGCTCAGGCCTCGAAATTGGGATGTTTGGGATATTTTGAAAACTGCAGGGGAGTTTGTGCAAAATGTGACTCACTGCTGCGTCCAATACTTTGCATATGTTGGGTATAAAAAGTCGTAATATCAAACTGCGAATACGTGCAGAGAGCCAGAATTTGTTTCCAAAACATGGCTCCGGCCTCTAAATTGGGACTTTAGGGATATTTTGAAAACTGCGGGGAGGTTTGGGACAAATGTGACCAAACGCCGCTTTCTGTAGTTGGCATATGTTAGGTATAAAAAAGTCGCAATTTCAAACTGCGAATACGTGCAGAGAGCCAGAATTTGGCTCCATAATATGGCTCAGGCCTCGAAATTGGGATATTTGGGATATTTTGAAAACTGCAGGGGAGTTTGTGCAAAATGTGACTCACTGCCGCTTTCAGGACTTGGCAAATGTTAGGTATAAAAAGTCGTAAATTCAAACTGCGAATACGTGCAGAGAGCCAGAATTTGGCTCCAAAATATGACTCAGGCCTCGAAATTGAGAAGTTTAGGATATTTTGAAAACTGCAGGGGAGTTTGGGACAAATATGACCAAACGCCGCTGCAGTACTTGGCATATGTTGGGTATAAAAAGTTGCAATTTCACACTGCGAATACGTGCAGAGAGCCAGAATTTGGCTCCAAAATATAGCTCAGGCCTCGAAATTGGGATATTTGGGATATTTTGAAAACTGGAGGGAGGTTTGGGACAAATGTGACCAAACGCCGCTTTCAGTACTTGGCATATGTTGAGTATAAAAAGTTGTAATTTCAAACTGCGAATACGTGCAGAGAGACAGAATTTGGCTCCAAAATATGGTTCAGGCCTCGAAATTGGGATATTTGGGATATTTCGAAAACTGCAGGGGAGTTTGAGCAAAATGTGACTCACTGCCGCTTCAGGACTTGGCATATGTTTGGTATAAAAAGTCGTAATATCAAACTGCGAATACGTGCATAGAGCCAGAATTTGGCTCCAAAATATAGCTCAGGCCTCGAAATTGGAATGTTTGGGATATTTTGAAAACTGGAGGCAGGTTTGGGACAAATGTGACCAAACGCTGCTTTCAGTACTTGGCATATGTTATTATAAAAAAGTCGCAATTTCAAACTGCGAATACGTGCAGAGAGCCAGAATTTGGCTCCATAATATGGCTCAGGCCTCGAAATTGGGATATTTGGGATATTTTGAAAACTGCAGGGGAGTTTGTGCAAAATGTGACTCACTGCCGCTTTCAGGACTTGGCAAATGTTAGGTATAAAAAGTCGTAAATTCAAACTGCGAATACGTGCAGAGAGCCAGAATTTGGCTCCAAAATATGGGTCAAGCCTCGAAATTGGGATATTTGGAATATTTTGAAAACTGCAGGGAGGTTTGGGACAAATGTGACCAAACGCTGCTTTCAGTACTTGGCATATGTTGGGTATAAAAAAGTCGCAATTTCAAACTGCGAATACGTGCAGTGCCAAAATTTGGCCCCAAAATATGGCTCAGGCCTCGAAATTGGGATATTTGGGATATTTCGAGAACTGCAGAGGAGTTTGTGCAAAATGTGACTCACTGCCACGTTCAGGACTTGGCATATGTTGGGTATAAAAAGTCGTAATATCAAACTGCGAAAACGTGCAGAGAGCCAGAATTTAGCTCCAAAATATGTCTCAGGCCTCGAAATTGGGATGTTTGGGATATTTTGAAAACTGGAGGGAGGTTTGGGACAAATGTGACCAAACGCCGCTTTCAGTACTTGGCATATGATGGGTATAAAAAGTCGTAATTTAAAACTGCGAATACGTGCAGAGAGCCAGAATTTGGCTCCAAAATATTGCTCAGGCCTCGAAATTGGGATGTTTGGGATATTATGAAAACTGGAGGGAGGTTTGGGACAAATGTGACCAAACGCCGCTTTCAGTACTTGGCATATGTTGAGTATAAAAAGTTGTAATTTCAAACTGCGAATACGTACAGAGAGAGCTTGAATTTGGCTCCAAAATATGGCTCAGGCCTCGAAATTGGGATGTTTGTGATATTTTGAAAACTGCAGGGGAGTTTGTCCAAAATGTGACTCACTGCCGCATCAAGTACTTGGCATATGTTGGGTATAAAAACTTATAATATCATACTGCGAATACGTGCAGAGAGCCAGAATTTGGCTCCAAAATATGGCTCAGGCCTCGAAATTGGGATATTAGGGATATTTGGAAAACTGCAGGGAGGTTTGGGACAAATGTGACCAAACGCCGCTTTCAGTAGTTGGCATATGTTGGGTATAAAAAAGTCGCAATTTCAAACTGCGAATACGTGCAGAGAGCCAAAATTTAGTTCCAAAATATGGCTCAGGCCTCGAAATTGGGATATTTGGGATATTTTTAAAACTGCAGGGGAGTTTGTGCAAAATGTGACTCACTGCCGCTTTCAGGACTTGCCATATGTTGGGTATAAAAAGTCGTAATATAAAATTGCGAATATGTGCATAGAGCCAGAATTTGGCTCCAAATTATGACTCAGGCCTCGAAATTGGGAAGTTTGGGATATTTTGAAAACTGCAGGGGAGTTTGGGACAAATATGACCAAACGCCGCTTTCAGTACTTGGCATATGTTGGGTATAAAATGTCGTAATTTCAAACTGCGAATAAGTGCAGAGAGCCAGAATTTGGCTCCAAAATATGGCTCAGGCCTCGATATTGGGATGTTTGGGACATTTTGAAACCTGCAGGAATGTTTGGGACAAATGTGACCAAACGCCGCTTTCAGTACTTTGCATATGTTGGGTATAAAAAAGTTGTAATTTCAAACTGCGAATACTTGCAGAGAGCCAGAATTGGTTTCCAAAATAAGGCTCAGGCCTCGAAATTGGGATGTTTGGGATATTTTGAAAACTGCAGGGGAGTTTGTGCAAAATGTGACTCACTGCTGCGTCTAATACTTTGCATATGTTGGGTATAAAAAGTCGTAATATAAAACTGCGAATACTTGCAGAGAGTCAGAATTTGGCTCCAAAACATGGCTCCGGCCTCGAAATTGGGACTTTAGGGATATTTTGAAAACTGCAGGGAAGTTTGGGACAAATGTGACCAAACGCCTCTTTCTGTAGTTGGCATATGTTAGGTATAAAAAAGTCGCAATTTCAAACTGTGAATACGTGCAGAGAGCCAGAATTTGGCTCCATAATATGGCTCAGGCCTCGAAATTGGGATATTTGGGATATTTTGAAAACTGCAGGGGAGTTTGTGCAAAATGTGACTCACTGCAGCTTTCAGGACTTGGCATATGTTGGGTATAAAAAGTCGTAATATAAAATTGCGAATATGTGCATAGAGCCAGAATTTGGCTCCAAAATATGGCTCAGACCTCGAAATTGGGATGTTTGGGTTATTTTGAAAACTGGAGGGAGGTTTGGGACAAATGTGACCAAACGCCGCTTTCTGTAGTTGGCATATGTTAGGTATAAAAAAGTCGCAATTTCAAACTGCGAATACGTGTAGAGAGCCAGAATTTGGCTCCAAAATATGGCTCAGGCCTCGATATTGGGATGTTTGGGACATTTTGAAACCTGCAGGAATGTTTGGGACAAATGTGACCAAACGCCGCTTTCAGTACTTCGCATATGTTGGGTATAAAAAAGTCGTAATTTCAAACTGCGAATACGTGCAAAGAGCCAGAATTTGTTTCCAAAATAAGGCTCAGGCCTCGAAATTGGGATGTTTGGAATATTTTGAAAATTGCAGGGGAGTTTGTGCAAAATGTGACTCACTGCTGCGTCCAATACTTTGCATATGTTGGGTATAAAAAGTCGTAATATCAAACTGCGAATACGTGCAGAGAGCCAGAATTTGGCTCCAAAACATGGCTCCGGGCTCGAAATTGGGATTTTAGGGATATTTTGAAAACTGCAGGGAGGTTTGGTACAATTGTGACCAAACGCCGCTTTCTGTAGTTGGCATATGTTGGGTATAAAAACGTCGCAATTTCAAACTGCGAATACGTGCAGAGAGCAAGAATTTGGCTCCAAAATATGGCTCAGGCCTCGAAATTGGGATATTTTGGATATTTCGAAAACTGCAGGGGAGTTTGTGCAAAATGTGACTCACTGCCGCTTTCAGGACTTGGCATATGTTAGGTATAAAAAGTCGTAATTTCAAACTGCGAATACGTGCAGAGAGCCAGAATTTGGCTCCAAAATATGACTCAGGCCTCGAAATTGAGAAGTTTGGGATATTTTGAAAACTGCAGGGGATTTTGGGACAAATATGACCAAACGCCGATTTCACTACTTGGCATACGTTGGGTATAAAAAGTCATAACTTAAAACTGCGAATACGTGCAGAGAGCTAGAATTTGGCTCCAAAATATGGCTCAGGCCTCGAAATTGGGATATTTGGGATTTTTCGAAAAACTGCAGGGGAGTTTGTGCAAAATGTGACTCATTGCCTCTTTCAGGACTTGGTATAGGTTGGGTATAAAAAGTCGTAATATTAAACTGCGAATACGTGCAGAGAGCCAGAAATTTGGCGCCAAAACATGGCTCCGGCCTCGAAATTGGGATTTTAGGTATATTTTGAAAACTGCAGGGAGGTTTGGGACAATTGTGACCAAACGCCGCTTTCTGTAGTTGGCATATGTTGGGTATAAAAAAGTCGCAATTTCAAACTGCGAATACGTGCAGAGAGCCAGAATTTGGCTCCAAAATATGGCTCAGGCCTCGAAATTAGGATGTTTGGGATATTTTGAAAACTGCTGGGGAGTTTGTGCAAATGTGACTCTCTGCCGCTTTCAGTACTTGGCATATGTTGGGTATAATAAGTTGTAATTTCAAACTGCGAATACGTGCAGAGACCCAGAATTTGGCTCCAAAATATGGCTCAGGCCTCGATATTGAGATGTTTGGGACATTTTGAAACCTGGAGGAATGTTGGGACAAATGTGACCAAACGCCGCTTTCAGTACTTCGCATATGTTGGGTATAAAAAAGTCGTAATTTCAAACTGCGAATACGTGCAGAGAGCCAGAATTTGTTTCCAAAATAAGGCTCAGGCCTCGAAATTGGGATGTTTGGAATATTTTGAAAACTGCAGGGGAGTTTGTGCAAAATGTGACTCACTGCTGCGTCCAATACTTTGCATATGTTGGGTATAAAAGTCGTAATATCAAATTGCGAATACGTGCAGAGAGCCAGAATTTGGCTCCAAAACATGGCTCCTGCCTCGAAATTGGGATTTTAGGGATATTTTGAAAACTGCAGGGTGGTTTGGGATAATTGTGACCAAACGCCGCTTTCTGTAGTTGGTATATGTTGGGTATAAAAAAGTCGCTATTTCAAACTGCGAATACGTGCAGAGAGCCAGAATTTGGCTCCAAAAATATGGCTCAGGTCTTGAAATTGGGATATTTTGGATATTTCGAAAACTGCAGGGGAGTTTGTGCAAAATGTGACTCACTGCCGCTTTCAGGACTTGGCAAATGTTAGGTATAAAAATCGTAATTTCAAACTGCGAATACGTGCAGAGAGCCAGAATTTGGCTCCAAAATATGGCTCAGGCCTCGAAATTGGGATATTTGGGATTTTTCGAAAACTGCAGGGGAGTTTGTGCAAAATGTGACTCATTGCCTCTTTCATGACTTGGCATATGTTGGGTATAAAAATTCGTAATATCAAACTGCGAATACGTGCATATAGCCAGAATTTGGCTCCAAAATATAGCTCAGCGCCTCGAAATTGGCATGTTTGGGATATTTTGAAAACTGGAGGGAGGTTTGGGATAAATTTGACCAAACGCCGCTTTCACTACTTGGCATATGTTGGGTATAAAAAGTCGTAACTTCAAACTGCGAATACGTACAGAGAGCCTGAATATGGCTCCAAAATATGGCTCAGGCCTCGAAATTGGGATATTTGGGATATTTTGAAAACTGCAGGGAGAGTTTGGGACAAATATGACCAACGCCGTCTTTCAGTACTGTGGCATATGTTGGGTATAAAAAGTAGTAATTTCAAACTGCGAATACGTGCAGAGAGCCAGAATTTGTTTCCAAAATATGGCTCAGGCCTAGAAATTGAGATGTTTGGGATATTTTGAAAACTGCAGGAGAGTTTGGGACAAATATGACCAAACGCCGCTTTCAGTACTTGGCATATGTTGGTATAAAAAGTAGTAATTTCAAACTGCGAATACGTGCAGAGAGCCAGAATTTGTTTCCAAAATATGGCTCAGGGCCTAGAAATTGAGATGTTTGGGATATTTTGAAAACTGCAGGGGAGTTTGTGCAAAATGTGACTCACTGCTGCGTCCAATACTTTGCATATGTTGGGTATAAAAAGTCGAAATATCAAACTGCGAATACGTGCAGAGAGCCAGAATTTGGCTCCAAAATATGGCTCAGGCCTCGAAATTGGGATATTAGGGATATTTTGAAAACTGCAGGGAGGTTTGGGACAAATGTGACCAAACGCCGCTTTCAGTAGTTGGCATATGTTGGGTATAAACAAAGTCGCAATTTCAAACCTGCGAATACGTGCAGAGAGCCAAAATTTAGCTCCAAAATATGGCTCAGGCCCTCGAAATTGGGATATTTGGGATATTTTTAAAACTGCAGGGAGTTTGTGCAAAATGTGACTCACTGCCGCTTTCAGGACTTGGCATATGTTGGGTATAAAAAGTCGTAATATAAAATTGCGAATATATGCATAGAGCCAGAATTTGGCTCCAAATTATGACTCAGGCCTCGAAATTGGGAATTTGGGATATTTTGAAAACTGCAGGGGAGTTTGGGACAAATATGACCAAACGCCGCTTTCAGTATTTGGCATATGTTGGGTATAAAATGTCGTAATTTCAAACTGCGAATACGTGCAGAGAGCCAGAATTTGGCTCCAAAATATGGCTCAGGCCTCGATATTGGGATGTTTGGGACATTTTGAAACCTGCAGGAATGTTTGGGACAAATGTGACCAAACGCCGCTTTCAGTACTTCGCATATGTTGGGTATAAAAAAGTTGTAATTTCAAACTGCGAATACTTGCAGAGAGCCAGAATTTGTTTCCAAAATAAGGCTCAGGCCTTGAAATTGGGATGTTTGGGATATTTTGAAAACTGCAGGGGAGTTTGTGCAAAATGAGACTCACTGCTGCGTCTAATACTTGGCATATGTTGGGTATAAAAAGTCGTAATATAAAACTGCGAATACTTGCAGAGAGTCAGAATTTGGCTCCAAAACATGGCTCCGGCCTCGAAATTGGGACTTTAGGGATATTTTGAAAACTGCAGGGAAGTTTGGGACAAATGTGACCAAACGCCGCTTTCTGTAGTTGGCATATGTTAGGTATAAAAAAGTCGCAATTTCAAACTGCGAATACGTGCAGAGAGCCAGAATTTGGCTCCATAATATGGCTCAGGCCTCGAAATTGGGATATTTGGGATATTTTGAAAACTGCAGGAGAGTTTGTGCAAAATGTGACTCACTGCCGCTTTCAGGACTTGGCATATGTTGGGTATAAAAAGTCGTAATATAAAATTGCGAATTTGTGCTTAGAGCCAGAATTTGGCTCCAAAATATGGCTCAGACCTCGAAATTGGGATGTTTGGGTTATTTTGAAAACTGGAGGGAGGTTTGGGACAAATGTGACCAAACGCCGCTTTCTGTAGTTGGCATATGTTAGGTATAAAAAAGTCGCAATTTCAAACTGCGAATACGTGCAGAGAGCCAGAATTTGGCTCCATAATATGGCTCAGGCCTCGAAATTGGGATATTTGGGATATTTTGAAAACTGCAGGGGAGTTTGTGCAAAATGTGACTCACTGCCGCGTCAAGTACTTGGCATATGTTGGGTATAAAAAGTCGTAATATCACTCTGCGAATACGTGCAGAGAGCCAGAATTTGGCTCCAAAATATGGCTCAGGCCTCGAAATTGGGATGTTTGGGATATTTTGAAAACTGCAAGGAGGTTTGGGACAAATGTGACCAAACACCGCTTTCAGTAGTTTGCATATGTTGGGTATAAAAAAGTTGCAATATCAAACTGCGAATACGTGCAGAGAGCCAAAATTTGGCTCCAAAATATGGCTCAGGCCTCGAAATTGGGATATTTGGGATATTTCGAAAACTGCAGGGGAATTTGTGCAAAATGTGACTCACTGCCGCTTTCAGGACATGTCATATATTACTTTAAAAAGTCGTAATTTCAAACTGCGAATACGTGCAGAGAGCCAGAATTTGGCTCCAAATTATGACTCAGGCCTCGAAATTGGGAAGTTTGGGATATTTTGAAAACTGCAGGGGAGTTTCGGACAAATATGACCAAACGCCGCTTTCAGTACTTGGCATATGTTGGGTATAAAAAGTCGTAATTTCAAACTGCGAATACGTGCAGAGAGCCAGAATTTGGCTCCAAAATATGGCTCAGGCCTCGATATTGGGATGTTTGGGACATTTTGAAACCTGCAGGAATGTTTGGGACAAATGTGACCAAACGCCGCTTTCAGTACTTCGCATATGTTGGGTATAAAAAGTGTAATTTCAAACTGCGAATACGTGCAAAGAGCCAGAATTTGTTTCCAAAATAAGGCTCAGGCCTCGAAATTGGGATGTTTGGAATATTTTGAAAATTGCAGGGGAGTTTGTGCAAAATGTGACTCACTGCTGCGTCCAATACTTTGCATATGTTGGGTATAAAAAGTCGTAATATCAAACTGCGAATACGTGCAGAGAGCCAGAATTTGGCTCCAAAACATGGCTCCGGGCTCGAAATTGGGATTTTAGGGATATTTTGAAAACTGCAGGGAGGTTTGGTACAATTGTGACCAAACGCCGCTTTCTGTAGTTGGCATATGTTAGGTATAAAAAGTCGTAATTTCAAACTGCGAATACGTGCAGAGAGCCAGAATTTGGCTCCAAAATATGACTCAGGCCTCGAAATTGAGAAGTTTGGGATATTTTGAAAACTGCAGGGGATTTTGGGACAAATATGACCAAACGCCGATTTCACTACTTGGCATACGTTGGATATAAAAAGTCATAACTTAAAACTGCGAATACGTGCAGAGAGCTAGAATTGGCTCCAAAATATGGCTCAGGCCTCGAAATTGGGATATTTGGGATTTTTCGAAAACTGCAAAGGAGTTTGTGCAAAATGTGACTCATTGCCTCTTTCAGGACTTGGTATATGTTGGGTATAAAAAGTCGTAACTTCAAACTGCGAATACGTACAGAGAGCCTGAATTTGGCTCCAAAATATGGCTCAGGCCTCGAAATTCGGATATTTGGGATATTTCGAAAACTGCAGGGGAGTTTGTGCAAAATGTGACTCACTGCCGCTTTCAGGACTTGGCATATATTACTTTAAAAAGTCATAATTTCAAACTGCGAATACGTGCAGAGAGCCAGAATTTGGCTCCAAATTATGACTCAGGCCTCGAAATTGGGAAGTTTGGGATATTTTGAAAACTGCAGGGGAGTTTGGGACAAATATAACCAAACGCCGCTTTCAGTAGTTGGCATATGTTGGGTATAAAAGGTCGTAATTTCAAACTGCGAATACGTGCAGAGAGCCAAAATTTGGCTCCAAAATATGGCTCAGGGCTCGATATTGAGATGTTTGGGACATTTTGAAACCTGGAGGAATGTTTGGGACAAATGTGACCAAACGCCGCTTTCAGTACTTCGCATATGTTGGGTATAAAAAAGTCGTAATTTCAAACTGCGAATACGTGCTGAGAGCCAGAATTTGTTTCCAAAATAAGGCTCAGGCCTCGAAATTGGGATGTTTGGAATATTTTGAAAACTGCAGGGGAGTTTGTGCAAAATGTGACTCACTGCTGCGTCCAATACATTGCATATGTTGGGTATAAAAAGTCGTAATATCAAACTGCGAATACGTGCAGAGAGCCAGAATTTGGCTCCAAAACATGGCTCCGGCCTCGAAATTGGGATTTTAGGGATATTTTGAAAACTGCAGGGAGGTTTGGGACAATTGTGACCAAACGCCGCTTTCTGTAGTTGGCATATGTTGGGTATAAATAAGTCGCAATTTCAAACTGCGAATACGTGCAGAGAGCCAGAATTTGGCTCCAAAATATGGCTCAGGCCTCGAAATTAGGATGTTTGGGATATTTTGAAAACTGCTGGGGAGTTTGTGCAAAATGTGACTCTCTGCCGCTTTCAGTACTTGGCATATGTTGGGTATAATAAGTTGTAATTTCAAACTGCGAATACGTGCAGAGACCCAGAATTTGGCTCCAAAATATGGCTCAGGCCTCGATATTGAGATGTTTGGGACATTTTGAAACCTGGAGGAATGTTTGGGACAAATGTGACCAAACGCCGCTTTCAGTACTTCGCATATGTTGGGTATAAAAAAGTCGTAATTTCAAACTGCGAATACGTGCAGAGAGCCAGAATTTGTTTCCAAAATAAGGCTCAGGCCTCGAAATTGGGATGTTTGGAATATTTTGAAAACTGCAGGGGAGTTTGTGCAAAATGTGACTCACTGCTGCGTCCAATACTTTGCATATGTTGGGTATAAAAAGTCGTAATATCAAACTGCGAATACGTGCAGAGAGCCAGAATTTGGCTCCAAAACATGGCTCCTGCCTCGAAATTGGGATTTTAGGGATATTTTGAAAACTGCAGGGTGGATTGGGACAATTGTGACCAAACGCCGCTTTCTGTAGTTGGCATATGTTGGGTATAAAAAAGTCGCTATTTCAAACTGCGAATACGTGCAGAGAGCCAGAATTTGGCTCCAAAATATGGCTCAGGCCTTGAAATTGGGATATTTTGGATATTTCGAAAACTGCAGGGGAGTTTGTGCAAAATGTGACTCACTGCCGCTTTCAGGACTTGGCAAATGTTAGGTATAAAAAATCGTAATTTCAAACTGCGAATACGTGCAGAGAGCCAGAATTTGGCTCCAAAATATGACTCAGGCCTCGAAATTGAGAAGTTTGGGATATTTTGAAAACTGCAGGGGAGTTTGGGACAAATATGACCAAACGCCGCTTTCACTACTTGGCATATGTTGAGTATAAAAAGTCATAACTTAAAACTGCGAATACGTGCAGAGAGCCAGAATTTGGCTCCAAAATATGGCTCAGGCCTCGAAATTGGGATATTTGGGATTTTTCGAAAACTGCAGGGGAGTTTGTGCAAAATGTGACTCATTGCCTCTTTCAGGACTTGGCATATGTTGGGTATAAAAAGTCGTAATATCAAACTGCGAATACGTGCATATAGCCAGAATTTGGCTCCAAAATATAGCTCAGGCCTCGAAATTGGATGTTTGGGATATTTTGAAAACTGGAGGGAGGTTTGGGATAAATGTGACCAAACGCCGCTTTCACTACTTGGCATATGTTGGGTATAAAAAGTCGTAACTTCAAACTGCGAATACGTACAGAGAGCCTGAATATGGCTCCAAAATATGGCTCAGGCCTCGAAATTGGGATATTTGGGATATTTTGAAAACTGCAGGGGAGTTTGTGCAAAATGTGACTCACTGCCGTTTTCAGGACTGTGCATATGTTAGGTATAAAAAGTCTCAATTTCAAACTCCGAATACGTGCAGAGAGCCAGAATTTGGCTCCAAAATATGACTCAGGCCTCGAAATTGGTTAGTTTGGGATATTTTGAAAACTGCAGGAGAGTTTGGGACAAATATGACCAAACGCCGCTTTCAGTACTTGGCATATGTTGGGTATAAAAAGTAGTAATTTCAAACTGCGAATACGTGCAGAGAGCCAGAATTTGGCTCCAAAATATGGCTCAGGCCTCGAATTGGGATGTTTGGGACATTTTGAAACCTGCATGGAATGTTTGGGACAAATGTGACCAAACGCCGCTTTCAGTACTTCGCATATGTTGGGTATAAAAAAGTCGTAATTTCAAACTGCGAATATGTGCAGAGAGCCAGAATTTGTTTCCAAAATATGGCTCAGGCCTAGAAATTGAGATGTTTGGGATATTTTGAAAACTGCAGGGGAGTTTGTGCAAAATGTGACTCAATGCTGCGTCCAATACTTTGCATATGTTGGGTATAAAAAGTCGTAATTTCAAACTGCGAATACGTGCAGAGAGCCAGAATTTGGCTCCAAAATATGGCTCAGGCCTCGAAATTGGGATTTTGGGATATTTTAAAAACTGCAGGGAGTTTGGACAAATGTGACCAAAGCTGCTTTCAGTACTTGGCATATGTTGGGTATAAAAAGTCGCAATTTGAAACTGCGAATACGTGCAGAGAGCCAGAATTTGGCTCCAAATATGGCTCAGGCCTCGAAAATTGATATTGGGATATTTGAAAACTGCAGGGGAGTTTGTGCCAAATGTGACTCACTGCCGCTTTCAGACTTGGCATATGTTAGGTATAAAAAGTCGTAATTTCAAACTTCGAATACGTGCAGAGAGCCAGAATTTGGCCAAAATATGGCTCAGGCCTCGAAATTGGAAGTTTGGGATATTTGAAACTGCAGGGGAGTTTGGGACAAATATGCCAAATGCCGCTTTCAGTACTTGGATATGTTGGGTATAAAAAGTCGCAATTTCAAACTGCGAATACGTGCAGAGAGCCAGAATTTGGCCCCAAAATATGGCTCAGGCCTCGAAATTGGGATATTTGGGATATTTCGAGAACTGCAGGGGAGTTTGTGCAAAATTTGACTCACTGCCGCTTTCAGTACTTGGCACATGTTGGGTATAAAAAGTCGCAATTTCAAACTGCGAATACGTGCAGAGAGCCAGAATTTGGCCCCAAAATATGGCTCAGGCCTCGAAATTGGGATATTTGGGATATTTCGAGAACTGCAGGGGAGTTGGGTATAAAAATGTAGCAATTTCAAACTGCGAATACGTGCAGAGAGCCAGAATTTGGCCCCAAATATGGCTCAGGCCTCGAAATTCGGATGTTTGGGATATTTTGAAAACTGGAGGGAGGTTTTGGGACAAATGTGACAAAACGCCGCTTTCAGCACTTGGCATATATAGGGTATAAAAAATTCGCAATTTCAAACTGCGAATACTTGCAGAGAGACAGATTTTGGCTCCAAAATATGGCTCAGGCCTCGAAATTGGGATATTTGGGATATTTTGAAAACTGAAACGGGAGTTTGTGCAAAATGTGACTCACTGCCGGTTTCAGTACTTGGCATATGTTGGTATAAAATTCGTAATATGAAACTGCGAATACGTGCAGAGAGCCAGAATTTGGCTCCAAAATATGGCTCAGGCCTCGAAACTGGGATGTTTGGGATATTTTGAAAACTGGGGGAGGTTTGGGACAAATGTGACCAAACGCCGCTTTCAGTACTTGGCATATGTTTGGTATAAAAAGTCGTAATTTAAAACTGCGAATACGTGCAGAGAGCCAGAATTTGGCTCCAAAATATTGCTCAGGCCTCGAAATTGGGATGTTTGGAATATTTTGAAAACTGGAGAGAGGTTTGGGACAAATGTGACCTGTGACAATAATCTCCTTCAAGAGATTGAGCCTGCTCTTCCCTCCAAAATTACGTCTTCACAACTATATAAAAGACTATGGAAGAAATGTCCAACAACGACAACAAACACCAGCAAGGCTTGCCAGGGTGAGCAGAAACGTATGCAACCAGCCACCTGTTCGAACTCCAACCACCAAACTACCCGTTGATCGCTACGACTCCGCTGATTGGTCGCCGGTCTGGCTGCACCTGCACTCGCCCCCAATACTACCTGATGTCTGGGGTCGCCCCAACATCAGTCCTCAGAATGTTCCGTGCTTTCGTAGCCAGCACTCCTCCCAGCTAGACTCTAGCGTGTACTGAGAGAGGTGGTGGCTTTAAGCCAATATTCCAGCACCTCCCACTAACTTTTGTGTTGCACTTCTTATTATTTTGCCTTAACGTAACTTTCATTGTGTCATTTAAGTATTCTTATTATTTTGATTCATTGATTTTATTATACATATTTGTTTGTGCATTATTTTCATGTTTTGATTTATTTAACGTAATTAAAATTTCATTGTTAAAGTTTACTTGTGTTGTGTGTCTTCTCCTTACCTTACCACAGACGAAGTTCCAGTTTTTCTATTTTTTTTATAACTATGTGACGAGGCCATACCCCTAGCATTAAACAGCCGAACACCAACGCGTTACCGTCACAGACCAAACGCCGCTTTCAGTACTTGGCATATGTTCAGTATAAAAAGTTGTAATTTCAAAATGCGAATACGTACAGAGAGCTTGAATTTGGCTCCAAAATATGGCTCAGGCCTCGAAATTGGGATGTTTGGGATATTTGAAAACTGTAGGGGAGGTTGTGCAAAATGTGACTCACTGCCGCATCAAGTACTTGGCATATGTTGGGTATAAAAATTCGTAATATCAAACTGCGAATACGTGCAGAGAGCCAGAATTTGGCTCCAAAATATGGCTCAGGCCTCGAAATTGGGATGTTTGGGATATTTTGGAAACTGGAGGGAGGTTTGGGACAAATGTGACCAAACGCCGCTTTCAGTACTTGGCATATGTTGGTATAAAAAGTCGTAACTTAAAACTGCGAATACGTGCAGAGAGCCATAATTTGGCTCCAAAATATGGCTCAGGCCTCGATATTGGGATGTTTGGGACATTTTGAAACCTGCATGGAATGTTTGGGACAAATGTGACCAAACGCCGCTTTCAGTACTTCGCATATGTTGGGTATAAAAAAAGTCGTAATTTCAAACTGCGAATACGTGCAGAGAGCCAGAATTTGTTTCCAAAAAATGGCTCAGGCTAGAAATTGAGATGTTTGGATATTTTGAAAACTGCAGGGGAGTTTGTGCAAAATGTGACTCACTGCTGCGTCCAATACTTTGCATATGTGGGTATAAAAAGTCGAAATATCAAACTGCGAATACGTGCAGAGAGCCAGAATTTGGCTCCAAAACATGGCTCCGGCCTCGAAATTGGGATTTACGGGATATTTTAAAAACTGGAGGGAGGTTTGGGACAAATGTGACCAAAAGTGCTTTCAGTACTTGGCATATGTGGTATAAAAAAGTCGCAATTTCAACTGCGAATACGTGCAGAGAGCCAGAAATTGGCTCCATAATATGGCTCAGGCCTCGAATTATGATATTTGGGATATTTTGAAAACTGCAGGGAGTTTGTGCAAAATGTGACTCACTGCCGCTTTCAGGACTTGGTATATGTTAGGTATAAAAAAGTCGTAATAAAAAACTTCGAATACGAGCATAGAGCCAGAATTTGGCTCCAAAATATGACTCTCAGGCCTCGAAATTGAGAAGTTTGGGATATTTTGAAA
>NC_091233.1:1169418-1228140 GCF_040958095.1 Procambarus clarkii | reverse complement strand
TTGAAGGCCAAATCACATATCGTGATACTACATGAAATAGTATCGAAATATTGGTAAAAATGAATATATTTACGTAATATCAAACTACATGAAAAACGTGAAAAAAGTCACTATATAACCATATTTGAGGATTTTACCTTCAAATCATAGAGCGAGGTTTCGTATTATTTAGATCCAAGAAAAGACATATGACAATGTTGTTTCCAATACAAATGATAAAAAACAATGTGTTTTCATTAGAATTAACTATAATGTTCTTGATTTTCCGTTATATTAACGATGGAAGATGTACACGTAAAACCGCTCTAATCCGGCTGAAACGTCGATATATGCAATAAAAACCGAACTTCTCCCCTTTTCAATATCTTACTCAGTATTTTAACGAGAAACAAATAGATGATTGAAAATGAAGTATTTAAGGTTATTATCTAATCAATTATGTGTTTGCATCATTTTTATCGTATATATATATGAACTAATACCCATGGACGGAAAATTCACAAAAACGTGGAAAACGGCAAAATATTGCCTAATTCGATGATATTTGTTTAAATCACATGAAGGAAAAGGAGATGATAAACGTTAAAATATTGCTAAATTCGATGATTTTTCGTACGAAGCAAAATGCAAGAAAACTTGCTTAAAATGCAATATTATGCGAAATTCTGAGATTTGAAGGCCAAATCACATATCGTGATACTACATGAAATAGTATCGAAATATTGGTAAAAATGAATATATTTACGTAATATCAAACTACATGAAAAACGTGAAAAAAGTCACTATATAACCATATTTGAGGATTTTACCTTCAAATCATAGAGCGAGGTTTCGTATTATTTAGATCCAAGAAAAGACATATGACAATGTTGTTTCCAATACAAATGATAAAAAACAATGTGTTTTCATTAGAATTAACTATAATGTTCTTGATTTTCCGTTTATATTAACGATGGAAGATGTACACGTAAAACCGCTCTAATCCGGCTGAAACGTCGATATATGCAATAAAAACCGAACTTCTCCCCTTTTCAATATCTTACTCAGTATTTTAACGAGAAACAAATAGATGATTGAAAATGAAGTATTTAAGGTTATTATCTAATCAATTATGTGTTTGCATCATTTTTATCGTATATATATATGAATTAATACCCATGGACGGAAAATTCACAAAAACGTGGAAAACGGCAAAATATTGCCTAGTTCGATGATATTTTGTTTAAATCACATGAAGGAAAAGGAGATGATAAACGTTAAAATATTGCTAAATTCGATGATTTTTCGTACGAAGCAAAATGCAAGAAAACTTGCTTAAAATGCAATATTATGCGAAATTCTGAGATTTGAGGGCCAAATCACATATCGTAATACTACATGAAATAGTATCGAAATATTGGTAAAAATGAATATATTTATGTAATATCAAACTACATGAAAAACGTGAAAAAAGTCACTATATAACAATATTTGAAGGATTTTAACTTCAAATCATAGAGCGAGTTTTCGTATTATTTAGTTCCAAGAAAAGACATATGACAATGTTGTTTCCAATACAAATGATAAAAAACAATGTGTTTTCATTTGAATTAACTATAATGTTCTTGATTTTCCGTTTATATTAACGAGGGAAGATGTACACGTAAAACCGCTCTAATCCGGCTGAAACGTCGATATATGCAATAAAAACCGAACTTCTCCCCTTTTCAATATCTTACTCAGTATTTTAACGAGAAACAAATAGATGATTGAAAATGAAGTATTTAAGGTTATTATCTAATCAATTGTGTGTTTGCATCATTTTTATCGTATATATATGAATTAATACCCATGGACTGAAAATTCACAAAAACGTGGAAAACGGCATAATATTGCCTAATTCGATGATATTTTGTTTAAATCACATGAAGGAAAAGGAGATGATAAACGTCAAAATATTGCTATATTCGATGATTTTTCGTACGAAAGCAAAATGCAAGAAAACTTGCCTAAAATGCAATATTATGCGAAAATCTGAGATTTGAAGGCCAAATCACATAGTCGTGATACTAGATGAAATAGTATCGAAATATTGGTAAAAATGAATATATTTACGTAATATCAAACTACATGAAAAACGTGAAAAAAGTCACTATATAACCATATTTGAGGATTTTACCTTCAAATCATAGAGCGAGGTTTCGTATTATTTAGATCCAAGAAAAGACATATGACAATGTTGTTTCCAATACAAATGATAAAAAACAATGTGTTTTCATTAGAATTACCTATAATGTTCTTGATTTTCCGTTTATATTAACGATGGAAGATGTACACGTAAAACCGCTGTAATCCGGCTGAAACGTCGATATATGCAATAAAAACCGAACTTCTCCCCTTTTCAATATCTTACTCAGTATTTTAACGAGAAACAAATAGATGATTGAAAATGAAGTATTTAAGGTTATTATCTAATCAATTATGTGTTTGCATCATTTTTATCGTATATATATATATATGAATTAATACCCTTGGACGGAAAATTCACAAAAACGTGGAAAACGGCAAAATATTGCCTAATTCGATGATATTTTTTTTAAATCACATGAAGGAAAAGGAGATGATAAACGTTAAAATATTGCTAAATTCGATGATTTTTCGTACGAAGCAAAATGCAAGAAAACTTGCTTAAAATGCAATATTATGCGAAATTCTGAGATTTGAAGGCCAAATAACATATCGTGATACTACATGAAATAGTATCGAAATATTGGTAAAAATGAATATATTTATGTAATATCAAACTACATGAAAAACGTGAAAAAAGTCACTATATAACCATATTTGAGGATTTTACCTTCAAATCATAGAGCGAGGTTTCGTATTATTTAGATCCAAGAAAAGACATATGACAATGTTGTTTCCAATACAAATGATAAAAAACAATGTGTTTTCATTAGAATTAACTATAATGTTCTTGATTTTCCGATTATATTAACGATGGAAGATGTACACGTAAAACCGCTCTAATCCGGCTGAAACGTCGATATATGCAATAAAAACCGAACTTCTCCCCTTTTCAATATCTTACTCAGTATTTTAACGAGAAACAAATAGATGATTGAAAATGAAGTATTTAAGGTTATTATGTAATCAATTATGTGTTTGCATCATTTTTATCGTATATATATATGAAGTAATACCCATGGACGGAAAATTCACAAAAACGTGGAAAACGGCAAAATATTGCCTAATTCGATGATATTTTGTTTAAATCACATGAAGGAAAAGGCGATGATAAACGTTAAAATATTGCTAAATTCGATGATTTTTCGTACGAAGCAAAATGCAAGAAAACTTGCTTAAAATGCAATATTATGCGAAATTCTGAGATTTGAGGGCCAAATCACATATCGTAATACTACATGAAATAGCATCGAAATATTGGTAAAAATGAATATATTTACGTAATATCAAACTACATGAAAAACGTGAAAAAAGTCACTATATAACCATATTTGAGGATTTTACCTTCAAATCATAGAGCGAGGTTTCGTATTATTTAGATCCAAGAAAAGACATATGACAATGTTGTTTCCAATACAAATGATAAAAAACAATGTGTTTTCATTAGAATTACCTATAATGTTCTTGATTTTCCGTTTATATTAACGATGGAAGATGTACACGTAAAACCGCTCTAATCCGGCTGAAACGTCGATATATGCAATAAAAACCGAACTTCTCCCCTTTTCAATATCTTACTCAGTATTTTAACGAGAAACAAATAGATGATTGAAAATGAAGTATTTAAGGTTATTATCTAATCAATTATGTGTTTGCATCATTTTTATCGTATATATATATATATGAATTAATACCCTTGGACGGAAAATTCACAAAAACGTGGAAAACGGCAAAATATTGCCTAATTCGATGATATTTTGTTTAAATCACATGAAGGAAAAGGAGATGATAAACGTTAAAATATTGCTAAATTCGATGATTTTTCGTACGAAGCAAAATGCAAGAAAACTTGCTTAAAATGCAATATTTTGCGAAATTCTGAGATTTGAAGGCCAAATAACATATCGTGATACTACATGAAATAGTATCGAAATATTGGTAAAAATGAATATATTTATGTAATATCAAACTACATGAAAAACGTGAAAAAAGTCACTATATAACCATATTTGAGGATTTTACCTTCAAATCATAGAGCGAGGTTTCGTATTATTTAGATCCAAGAAAAGACATATGACAATGTTGTTTCCAATACAAATGATAAAAAACAATGTGTTTTCATTAGAATTAACTATAATGTTCTTGATTTTCCGATTATATTAACGATGGAAGATGTACACGTAAAACCGCTCTAATCCGGCTGAAACGTCGATATATGCAATAAAAACCGAACTTCTCCCCTTTTCAATATCTTACTCAGTATTTTAACGAGAAACAAATAGATGATTGAAAATGAAGTATTTAAGGTTATTATGTAATCAATTATGTGTTTGCATCATTTTTATCGTATATATATATATGAATTAATACCCATGGACGGAAAATTCACAAAAACGTGTAAAACGGCAAAATATTGCCTAATTCGATGATATTTTGTTTAAATCACATGAAGGAAAAGGAGATGATAAACGTTAAAATATTGCTAAATTCGATGATTTTTCGTACGAAGCAAAATGCAAGAAAACTTGCTTAAAATGCAATATTATGCGAAATTCTGAGATTTGAGGGCCAAATCACATATCGTAATACTACATGAAATAGTATCGAAATATTGGTAAAAATGAATATATTTATGTAATATCAAACTACATGAAAAACGTGAAAAAAGTCACTATATAACCATATTTGAGGATTTTACCTTCAAATCATAGAGCGAGGTTTCGTATTATTTAGTTCCGAGAAAAGACATATGACAATGTTGTTTCCAATACAAATGATAAAAAACAATGTGTTTTCATTAGAATTAACTATAATGTTCTTGATTTTCCGTTTATATTAACGATGGAAGATGTACACGTAAAACCGCTCTAATCCGGCTGAAACGTCGATATATGCAATAAAAACCGAACTTCTCCCCTTTTCAATATCTTACTCAGTATTTTAACGAGAAACAAATAGATGATTGAAAATGAAGTATTTAAGGTTATTATCTAATCAATTATGTGTTTGCATCATTTTTATCGTATATATATATGAACTAATACCCATGGACGGAAAATTCACAAAAAAGTGGAAAACGGCAAAATATTGCCTAATTCGATGATAATTTGTTTAAATCACATGAAGGAAAAGGAGATGATAAACGTTAAAATATTGCTAAATTCGATGATTTTTCGTACGAAGCAAAATGCAAGAAAACTTGCTTAAAATGCAATATTATGCGAAATTCTGAGATTTGAAGGCCAAATCACATATCGTGATACTACATGAAATAGTATCGAAATATTGGTAAAAAGGAATATATTTACGTAATATCAAACTACATGAAAAACGTGAAAAAAGTCACTATATAACCATATTTGAGGATTTTAACTTCAAATCATAGAGCGAGGTTTCGTATTATTTAGATCCAAGAAAAGACATATGACAATGTTGTTTCCAATACAAATGATAAAAAACAATGTGTTTTCATTAGAATTAACTATAATGTTCTTGATTTTCCGTTTATATTAACGATGGAAGATGTACACGTAAAACCGCTCTAATCCGGCTGAAACGTCGATATATGCAATAAAAACCGAACTTCTCCCCTTGTCAATATCTTACTCAGTATTTTAACGAGAAACAAATAGATGATTGAAAATGAAGTATTTAAGGTTATTATCTAATCAATTATGTGTTTGCATCATTTTTATCGTATATATATATGAATTAATACCCATGGACGGAAAATTCACAAAAACGTGGAAAACGGCAAAATATTGCCTAGTTCGATGATATTTTGTTTAAATCACATGAAAGAAAAGGAGATGATAAACGTTAAAATATTGCTAAATTCGATGATTTTTCGTACGAAGCAAAATGCAAGAAAACTTGCTTAAAATGCAATATTATGCGAAATTCTGAGATTTGAAGGCCAAATCACATATCGTGATACTACATGAAATAGTATCGAAATATTGGTAAAAATGAATATATTTACGTAATATCAAACTACATGAAAAATGTGAAAAAGTCCATTATAACCATATTTGAGGATTTTAACTTCAAATCATAGAGCGAGTTTTCGTATTATTTAGTTCCAAGAAAAGACATATGACAATGTTGTTTCCAATACAAATGATAAAAAACAATGTGTTTTCATTTGAATTAACTATAATGTTCTTTATTTTCCGGTTATATTAACGAGGGAAGATGTACACGTAAAACCGCTCTAATCCGGCTGAAACGTCGATATATGCAATAAAAACCGAACTTCTCCCCTTTTCAATATCTTACTCAGTATTTTAACGAGAAACAAATAGATGATTGAAAATGAAGTATTTAAGGTTATTATCTAATCAATTATGTGTTTGCATCATTTTTATCGTATATATATATGAATTAATACCCATGGACGGAAAATTCACAAAAACGTGGAAAACGGCAAAATATTGCCTAATTCGATGATATTTTGTTTAAATCACATGAAGGAAAAGGAGATGATGAACGTTAAAATATTGCTAAATTCGATGATTTTTCGTACGAAGCAAAATGCAAGAAAACTTGCTTAAAATGCAATATTATGCGAAATTCTGAGATTTGAAGGCCAAATCACATATCGTGATACTACATGAAATAGTATCGAAATATTGGTAAAAATGAATATATTTATGTAATATCAAACTACATGAAAAACGTGAAAAAAGTCACTATATAACAATATTTGAGGATTTTAACTTCAAATCATAGAGCGAGGTTTCGTATTATTTAGATCCAAGAAAAGACATATGACAATGTTGTTTCCAATACAAATGATAAAAAACAATGTGTTTTCATTAGAATTAACTATAATGTTCTTGATTTTCCGTTTATATTAACGATGGAAGATGTGCACGTAAAACCGCTCTAATCCGGCTGAAACGTCGATATATGCAATAAAAACCGAACTTCTCCCCTTTTCAATATCTTACTCAGTATTTTAACGAGAAACAAATAGATGATTGAAGATGAAGTATTTAAGGTTATTATCTAATCAATTATGTGTTTGCATCATTTTTATCGTATATATATATGAATTAATACCCATGGACGGAAAATTCACAAAAACGTGGAAAACGGCAAAATATTGCCTAGTTCGATGATATTTTGTTTAAATCACATGAAGGAAAAGGAGATGATAAACGTTAAAATATTGCTAAATTCGATGATTTTTCGTACGAAGCAAAATGCAAGAAAACTTGCTTAAAATGCAATATAATGCGAAATTCTGAGATTTGAAGGCCAAATCACATATCGTGATACTACATGAAATAGTATCGAAATATTGGTAAATATGAATATATTTACGTAATATCAAACTACATGAAAAACGTGAAAAAAGTCACTATATAACCATATTTGAGGATTTTAACTTCAAATCATAGAGCGAGGTTTCGTATTATTTAGTTCCAAGAAAAGACATATGACAATGTTGTTTCCAATACAAATGATAAAAATCAATGTGTTTTCATAGAATTAACTATAATGTTCTTGATTTTCCGTTTATATTAACGATGGAAGATGTACACGTAAAACCGCTCTAATCCGGCTGAAACGTCGATATATGCAATAAAAACCGAACTTCTCCCCTTTTCAATATCTTACTCAGTATTTTAACGAAAAACAAATAGATGATTGAAAATGAAGTATTTAAGGTTATTATCTAATCAATAATGTGTTTGCATCATTTTTATCGTATATATATATGAATTAATAACCATGGACTGAAAATTCACAAAAACGTGGAAAACGGCAAAATATTGCCTAGTTCGATGATATTTTGTTTAAATCACATGAAGGAAAAGGAGATGATAAACGTTAAAATATTGCTAAATTCGATGATTTTTCGTACGAAGCAAAATGCAAGAAAACTTGCTTAAAATGCAATATTATGCGAAATTCTGAGATTTGAAGGCCAAATCACATATCATGATACTACATGAAATAGTATCGAAATATTGGTAAAAATGAATATATTTACGTAATATCAAACTACATGAAAAACGTGAAAAAGTCACTATATAACCATATTTGAGGATTTTAACTTCAAATCATAGAGCGAGTTTTCGTATTATTTAGTTCCAAGAAAAGACATATGACAATGTTGTTTCCAATACAA
The DNA here is from genome assembly GCF_040958095.1 of Procambarus clarkii. Classification (NCBI taxonomy): domain Eukaryota; kingdom Metazoa; phylum Arthropoda; class Malacostraca; order Decapoda; family Cambaridae; genus Procambarus; species Procambarus clarkii. The sequence continues at coordinate 1,219,835 of NC_091233.1, read as the reverse complement.
ATGATAAAAAACAATGTGTTTTCATTAGAATTAACTATAATGTTCTTTATTTTCCGGTTATATTAACGAGGGAAGATGTACACGTAAAACCGCTCTAATCCGGCTGAAACGTCGATATATGCAATAAAAACCGAACTTCTCCCCTTTTCAATATCTTACTCAGTATTTTAACGAGAAACAAATAGATGATTGAAAATGAAGTATTTAAGGTTATTATCTAATCAATTATGTGTTTGCATCATTTTTATCGTATATATATATGAATTAATACCCATGGACGGAAAATTCACAAAAACGTGGAAAACGGCAAAATATTGCCTAGTTCGATGATATTTTGTTTAAATCACATGAAGGAAAAGGAGATGATAAACGTTAAAATATTGCTAAATTCGATGATTTTTCGTACGAAGCAAAATGCAAGAAAACTTGCTTAAAATGCAATATTATGCGAAATTCTGAGATTTGAGGGCCAAATCACATATCGTAATACTACATGAAATAGTATCGAAATATTGGTAAAAATGAATATATTTATGTAATATCAAACTACATGAAAAACGTGAAAAAAGTCACTATATAACAATATTTGAGGATTTTAACTTCAAATCATAGAGCGAGGTTTCGTATTATTTAGATCCAAGAAAAGACATATGACGATGTTGTTTCCAATACAAATGATAAAAAACAATGTGTTTTCATTAGAATTAACTATAATGTTCTTGATTTTCCGTTTATATTAACGATGGAAGATGTGCACGTAAAACCGCTCTAATCCGGCTGAAACGTCGATATATGCAATAAAAACCGAACTTCTCCCCTTTTCAATATCTTACTCAGTATTTTAACGAAAAACAAATAGATGATTGAAAATGAAGTATTTAAGGTTATTATCTAATCAATAATGTGTTTGCATCATTTTTATCGTATATATATATGAATTAATAACCATGGACGGAAAATTCACAAAAACGTGGAAAACGGCAAAATATTGCCTAGTTCGATGATATTTTGTTTAAATCACATGAAGGAAAAGGAGATGATAAACGTTAAAATATTGCTAAATTCGATGATTTTTCGTACGAAGCAAAATGCAAGAAAACTTGCTTAAAATGCAATATAATGCGAAATTCTGAGATTTGAAGGCCAAATCACATATCGTGATACTACATGAAATAGTATCGAAATATTGGTAAATATGAATATATTTACGTAATATCAAACTACATGAAAAACGTGAAAAAAGTCACTATATAACCATATTTGAGGATTTTAACTTCAAATCATAGAGCGAGGTTTCGTATTATTTAGTTCCAAGAAAAGACATATGACAATGTTGTTTCCAATACAAATGATAAAAATCAATGTGTTTTCATAGAATTAACTATAATGTTCTTGATTTTCCGTTTATATTAACGATGGAAGATGTACACGTAAAACCGCTCTAATCCGGCTGAAACGTCGATATATGCAATAAAAACCGAACTTCTCCCCTTTTCAATATCTTACTCAGTATTTTAACGAAAAACAAATAGATGATTGAAAATGAAGTATTTAAGGTAATTATCTAATCAATAATGTGTTTGCATCATTTTTATCGTATATATATATGAATTAATAACCATGGACGGAAAATTCACAAAAACGTGGAAAACGGCAAAATATTGCCTAGTTCGATGATATTTTGTTTAAATCACATGAAGGAAAAGGAGATGATAAACGTTAAAATATTGCTAAATTCGATGATTTTTCGTACGAAGCAAAATGCAAGAAAACTTGCTTAAAATGCAATATTATGCGAAATTCTGAGATATGAAGGCCAAATCACATATCGTGATACTACATGAAATAGTATCGAAATATTGGTAAAAATGAATATATTTACGTAATATCAAACTACATGAAAAACGTGAAAAAGTCACTATATAACCATATTTGAGGATTTTAACTTCAAATCATAGAGCGAGTTTTCGTATTATTTAGTTCCAAGAAAAGACATATGACAATGTTGTTTCCAATACAAATGATAAAAAACAATGTGTTTTCATTAGAATTAACTATAATGTTCTTTATTTTCCGGTTATATTAACGAGGGAAGATGTACACGTAAAACCGCTCTAATCCGGCTGAAACGTCGATATATGCAATAAAAACCGAACTTCTCCCCTTTTCAATATCTTACTCAGTATTTTAACGAGAAACAAATAGATGATTGAAAATGAAGTATTTAAGGTTATTATCTAATCAATTATGTGTTTGCATCATTTTTATCGTATATATATATGAATTAATACCCATGGACGGAAAATTCACAAAAACGTGGAAAACGGCAAAATATTGCCTAGTTCGATGATATTTTGTTTAAATCACATGAAGGAAAAGGAGATGATAAACGTTAAAATATTGCTAAATTCGATGATTTTTCGTACGAAGCAAAATGCAAGAAAACTTGCTTAAAATGCAATATTATGCGAAATTCTGAGATTTGAGGGCCAAATCACATATCGTAATACTACATGAAATAGTATCGAAATATTGGTAAAAATGAATATATTTATGTAATATCAAACTACATGAAAAACGTGAAAAAAGTCACTATATAACAATATTTGAGGATTTTAACTTCAAATCATAGAGCGAGGTTTCGTATTATTTAGATCCAAGAAAAGACATATGACGATGTTGTTTCCAATACAAATGATAAAAAACAATGTGTTTTCATTAGAATTAACTATAATGTTCTTGATTTTCCGTTTATATTAACGATGGAAGATGTGCACGTAAAACCGCTCTAATCCGGCTGAAACGTCGATATATGCAATAAAAACCGAACTTCTCCCCTTTTCAATATCTTACTCAGTATTTTAACGAGAAACAAATAGATGATTGAAAATGAAGTATTTAAGGTTATTATCTAATCAATTATGTGTTTGCATCATTTTTATCGTATATATATATGAATTAATACCCATGGACGGAAAATTCACAAAAACGTGGAAAACGGCAAAATATTGCCTAATTCGATGATATTTTGTTTAAATCACATGAAGGAAAAGGAGATGATAAACGTTAAAATATTGCTAAATTCGATGATTTTTCGTACGAAGCAAAATGTAAGAAAACTTGCTTAAAATGCAATATAATGCGAAATTCCGAGATTTGAAGGCCAAATCACATATCGTGATACTACATGAAATAGTATCGAAATATTGGTAAATATGAATATATTTACGTAATATCAAACTACATGAAAAACGTGAAAAAAGTCACTATATAACCATATTTGAGGATTTTAACTTCAAATCATAGAGCGAGGTTTCGTATTATTTAGTTCCAAGAAAAGACATATGACAATGTTGTTTCCAATACAAATGATAAAAATCAATGTGTTTTCATAGAATTAACTATAATGTTCTTGATTTTCCGTTTATATTAACGATGGAAGATGTACACGTAAAACCGCTCTAATCCGGCTGAAACGTCGATATATGCAATAAAAACCGAACTTCTCCCCTTTTCAATATCTTACTCAGTATTTTAACGAGAAACAAATACATGATTGAAAATGAAGTATTTAAGGTTATTATCTAATCAATAATGTGTTTGCATCATTTTTATCGTATATATATATGAATTAATACCCATGAACGGAAAATTCACAAAAACGTGGAAAACGGCAAAATATTGCCTAGTTCGATGATATTTTGTTTAAATCACATGAAGGAAAAGGAGATGATAAACGTTAAAATATTGCTAAATTCGATGATTTTTCGTACGAAGCAAAATGTAAGAAAACTTGCTTAAAATGCAATATAATGCGAAATTCTGAGATTTGAAGGCCAAATCACATATCGTGATACTACATGAAATAGTATCGAAATATTGGTAAATATGAATATATTTACGTAATATCAAACTACATGAAAAACGTGAAAAAAGTCACTATATAACCATATTTGAGGATTTTAACTTCAAATCATAGAGCGAGGTTTCGTATTATTTAGTTCCAAGAAAAGACATATGACAATGTTGTTTCCAATACAAATGATAAAAATCAATGTGTTTTCATAGAATTAACTATAATGTTCTTGATTTTCCGTTTATATTAACGATGGAAGATGTACACGTAAAACCGCTCTAATCCGGCTGAAACGTCGATATATGCAATAAAAACCGAACTTCTCCCCTTTTCAATATCTTACTCAGTATTTTAACGAGAAACAAATACATGATTGAAAATGAAGTATTTAAGGTTATTATCTAATCAATAATGTGTTTGCATCATTTTTATCGTATATATATATGAATTAATACCCATGGACGGAAAATTCACAAAAACGTGGAAAACGGCAAAATATTGCCTAGTTCGATGATATTTTGTTTAAATCACATGAAGGAAAAGGAGATGATAAACGTTAAAATATTGCTAAATTCGATGATTTTTCGTACGAAGCAAAATGCAAGAAAACTTGCTTAAAATGCAATATTATGCGAAATTCTGAGATTTGAAGGCCAAATCACATATTGTGATACTACATGAAATAGTATCGAAATATTGGTAAAAATGAATATATTTACGTAATATCAAACTACATGAAAAACGTGAAAAAGTCACTATATAACCATATTTGAGGATTTTAACTTCAAATCATAGAGCGAGTTTTCGGATTATTTAGTTCCAAGAAAAGACATATGACAATGTTGTTTCCAATACAAATGATAAAAAACAATGTGTTTTCATTAGAATTAACTATAATGTTCTTTATTTTCCGGTTATATTAACGAGGGAAGATGTACACGTAAAACCGCTCTAATCCGGCTGAAACGTCGATATATGCAATAAAAACCGAACTTCTCCCCTTTTTAATATCTTACTCAGTATTTTAACGAGAAACAAATAGATGATTGAAAATGAAGTATTTAAGGTTATTATCTAATCAATTATGTGTTTGCATCATTTTTATCGTATATATATATGAATTAATACCCATGGACGGAAAATTCTCAAAAACGTGGAAAACGGCAAAATATTGCCTAGTTCGATGATATTTTGTTTAAATCACATGAAGGAAAAGGAGATGATAAACGTTAAAATATTGCTAAATTCGATGATTTTTCGTACGAAGCAAAATGCAAGAAAACTTGCTTAAAATGCAATATTATGCGAAATTCTGAGATTTGAGGGCCAAATCACATATCGTAATACTACATGAAATAGTATCGAAATATTGGTAAAAATGAATATATTTATGTAATATCAAACTACATGAAAAACGTGAAAAAAGTCACTATATAACAATATTTGAGGATTTTAACTTCAAATCATAGAGCGAGGTTTCGTATTATTTAGTTCCAAGAAAAGACATATGACAATGTTGTTTCCAATACAAATGATAAAAATCAATGTGTTTTCATAGAATTAACTATAATGTTCTTGATTTTCCGTTTATATTAACGATGGAAGATGTACACGTTAAACCGCTCTAATCCGGCTGAAACGTTGATATATGCAATAAAAACCGAACTTCTCCCCTTTTCAATATCTTATTCAGTATTTTAACGAGAAACAAATACATGATTGAAAATGAAGTATTTAAGGTTATTATCTAATCAATAATGTGTTTGCATCATTTTTATCGTATATATATATGAATTAATACCCATGGACGGAAAATTCACAAAAACGTGGAAAACGGCAAAATATTGCCTAGTTCGATGATATTTTGTTTAAATCACATGAAGGAAAAGGAGATGATAAACGTTAAAATATTGCTAAATTCGATGATTTTTCGTACGAAGCAAAATGCAAGAAAACTTGCTTAAAATGCAATATTATGCGAAATTCTGAGATTTGAAGGCCAAATCACATATCGTGATACTACATGAAATTGTATCGAAATATTGGTAAAAATGAATATATTTACGTAATATCAAACTACATGAAAAACGTGAAAAAGTCACTATATAACCATATTTGAGGATTTTAACTTCAAATCATAGAGCGAGTTTTCGTATTATTTAGTTCCAAGAAAAGACATATGACAATGTTGTTTCCAATACAAATGATAAAAAACAATGTGTTTTCATTAGAATTAACTATAATGTTCTTTATTTTCCGGTTATATTAACGAGGGAAGATGTACACGTAAAACCGCTCTAATCCGGCTGAAACGTCGATATATGCAATAAAAACCGAACTTCTCCCCTTTTTAATATCTTACTCAGTATTTTAACGAGAAACAAATAGATGATTGAAAATGAAGTATTTAAGGTTATTATCTAATCAATTATGTGTTTGCATCATTTTTATCGTATATATATATGAATTAATACCCATGGACGGAAAATTCTCAAAAACGTGGAAAACGGCAAAATATTGCCTAGTTCGATGATATTTTGTTTAAATCACATGAAGGAAAAGGAGATGATAAACGTTAAAATATTGCTAAATTCGATGATTTTTCGTACGAAGCAAAATGCAAGAAAACTTGCTTAAAATGCAATATTATGCGAAATTCTGAGATTTGAGGGCCAAATCACATATCGTAATACTACATGAAATAGTATCGAAATATTGGTAAAAATGAATATATTTATGTAATATCAAACTACATGAAAAACGTGAAAAAAGTCACTATATAACAATATTTGAGGATTTTAACTTCAAATCATAGAGCGAGGTTTCGTATTATTTAGTTCCAAGAAAAGACATATGACAATGTTGTTTCCAATACAAATGATAAAAATCAATGTGTTTTCATAGAATTAACTATAATGTTCTTGATTTTCCGTTTATATTAACGATGGAAGATGTACACGTAAAACCGCTCTAATCCGGCTGAAACGTCGATATATGCAATAAAAACCGAACTTCTTCCCTTTTCAATATCTTACTCAGTATTTTAACGAGAAACAAATAGATGATTGAAAATGAAGTATTTAAGGTTATTATCTAATCAATAATGTGTTTGCATCATTTTTATCGTATATATATATGAATTAATACCCATGGACGGAAAATTCACAAAAACGTGGAAAACGGCAAAATATTGCCTAGTTCGATGATATTTTGTTTAAATCACATGAAGGAAAAGGAGATGATAAACGTTAAAATATTGCTAAATTCGATGATTTTTCGTACGAAGCAAAATGCAAGAAAACTTGCTTGAAATGCAATATTATGCGAAATTCTGAGATTTGAAGGCCAAATCACATATTGTGATACTACATGAAATAGTATCGAAATATTGGTAAAAATGAATATATTTACGTAATATCAAACTACATGAAAAACGTGAAAAAGTCACTATATAACCATATTTGAGGATTTTAACTTCAAATCATAGAGCGTGTTTTCGTATTATTTAGTTCAAAGAAAAGACATATGACAATGTTGTTTCCAATACAAATGATAAAAAACAATGTGTTTTCATTAGAATTAACTATAATGTTTTTTATTTTCCGGTTATATTAACGAGGGAAGATGTACACGTAAAACCGCTCTAATCCGGCTGAAACGTCGATATATGCAATAAAAACCGAACTTCTCCCCTTTTCCATATCTTACTCAGTATTTTAACGAGAAACAAATAGATGATTGAAAATGAAGTATTTAAGGTTATTATCTAATCAATTATGTGTTTGCATCATTTTTATCGTATATATATATGAATTAATACCCATGGACGGAAAATTCACAAAAACGTGGAAAACGGCAAAATATTGCCTAATTCGATGATATTTTGTTTAAATCACATGAAGGAAAAGGAGATGATGAACGTTAAAATATTGCTAAATTCGATGATTTTTCGTACGAAGCAAAATGCAAGAAAACTTGCTTAAAATGCAATATTATGCGAAATTCTGAGATTTGAGGGCCAAATCACATATCGTAATACTACATGAAATAGTATCGAAATATTGGTAAAAATGAATATATTTATGTAATATCAAACTACATGAAAAACGTGAAAAAAGTCACTATATAACAATATTTGAGGATTTTAACTTCAAATCATAGAGCGAGGTTTCGTATTATTTAGTTCCAAGAAAAGACATATGACAATGTTGTTTCCAATACAAATGATAAAAATCAATGTGTTTTCATAGAATTAACTATAATGTTCTTGATTTTCCGTTTATATTAACGATGGAAGATGTACACGTTAAACCGCTCTAATCCGGCTGAAACGTTGATATATGCAATAAAAACCGAACTTCTCCCCTTTTCAATATCTTATTCAGTATTTTAACGAGAAACAAATACATGATTGAAAATGAAGTATTTAAGGTTATTATCTAATCAATAATGTGTTTGCATCATTTTTATCGTATATATATATGAATTAATACCCATGGACGGAAAATTCACAAAAACGTGGAAAACGGCAAAATATTGCCTAGTTCGATGATATTTTGTTTAAATCACATGAAGGAAAAGGAGATGATAAACGTTAAAATATTGCTAAATTCGATGATTTTTCGTACGAAGCAAAATGCAAGAAAACTTGCTTAAAATGCAATATTATGCGAAATTCTGAGATTTGAAGGCCAAATCACATATCGTGATACTACATGAAATTGTATCGAAATATTGGTAAAAATGAATATATTTACGTAATATCAAACTACATGAAAAACGTGAAAAAGTCACTATATAACCATATTTGAGGATTTTAACTTCAAATCATAGAGCGAGTTTTCGTATTATTTAGTTCCAAGAAAAGACATATGACAATGTTGTTTCCAATACAAATGATAAAAAACAATGTGTTTTCATTAGAATTAACTATAATGTTCTTTATTTTCCGGTTATATTAACGAGGGAAGATGTACACGTAAAACCGCTCTAATCCGGCTGAAACGTCGATATATGCAATAAAAACCGAACTTCTCCCCTTTTTAATATCTTACTCAGTATTTTAACGAGAAACAAATAGATGATTGAAAATGAAGTATTTAAGGTTATTATCTAATCAATTATGTGTTTGCATCATTTTTATCGTATATATATATGAATTAATACCCATGGACGGAAAATTCTCAAAAACGTGGAAAACGGCAAAATATTGCCTAGTTCGATGATATTTTGTTTAAATCACATGAAGGAAAAGGAGATGATAAACGTTAAAATATTGCTAAATTCGATGATTTTTCGTACGAAGCAAAATGCAAGAAAACTTGCTTAAAATGCAATATTATGCGAAATTCTGAGATTTGAGGGCCAAATCACATATCGTAATACTACATGAAATAGTATCGAAATATTGGTAAAAATGAATATATTTATGTAATATCAAACTACATGAAAAAAGTGAAAAAAGTCACTATATAACAATATTTGAGGATTTTAACTTCAAATCATAGAGCGAGGTTTCGTATTATTTAGTTCCAAGAAAAGACATATGACAATGTTGTTTCCAATACAAATGATAAAAATCAATGTGTTTTCATAGAATTAACTATAATGTTCTTGATTTTCCGTTTATATTAACGATGGAAGATGTACACGTAAAACCGCTCTAATCCGGCTGAAACGTCGATATATGCAATAAAAACCGAACTTCTTCCCTTTTCAATATCTTACTCAGTATTTTAACGAGAAACAAATAGATGATTGAAAATGAAGTATTTAAGGTTATTATCTAATCAATAATGTGTTTGCATCATTTTTATCGTATATATATATGAATTAATACCCATGGACGGAAAATTCACAAAAACGTGGAAAACGGCAAAATATTGCCTAGTTCGATGATATTTTGTTTAAATCACATGAAGGAAAAGGAGATGATAAACGTTAAAATATTGCTAAATTCGATGATTTTTCGTACGAAGCAAAATGCAAGAAAACTTGCTTGAAATGCAATATTATGCGAAATTCTGAGATTTGAAGGCCAAATCACATATTGTGATACTACATGAAATAGTATCGAAATATTGGTAAAAATGAATATATTTACGTAATATCAAACTACATGAAAAACGTGAAAAAGTCACTATATAACCATATTTGAGGATTTTAACTTCAAATCATAGAGCGTGTTTTCGTATTATTTAGTTCAAAGAAAAGACATATGACAATGTTGTTTCCAATACAAATGATAAAAAACAATGTGTTTTCATTAGAATTAACTATAATGTTTTTTATTTTCCGGTTATATTAACGAGGGAAGATGTACACGTAAAACCGCTCTAATCCGGCTGAAACGTCGATATATGCAATAAAAACCGAACTTCTCCCCTTTTCCATATCTTACTCAGTATTTTAACGAGAAACAAATAGATGATTGAAAATGAAGTATTTAAGGTTATTATCTAATCAATTATGTGTTTGCATCATTTTTATCGTATATATATATGAATTAATACCCATGGACGGAAAATTCACAAAAACGTGGAAAACGGCAAAATATTGCCTAATTCGATGATATTTTGTTTAAATCACATGAAGGAAAAGGAGATGATGAACGTTAAAATATTGCTAAATTCGATGATTTTTCGTACGAAGCAAAATGCAAGAAAACTGGCTTAAAATGCAATATTATGCGAAATTCTGAGATTTGAAGGCCAAATCACATATCGTGATACTACATGAAATAGTATCGAAATATTGGTAAAATGGAATATATTTACGTAATATCAAACTACATGAAAAACGTGAAAAAAGTCACTATATAACCATATTTGAGGATTTTACCTTCAAATCATAGAGCGAGGTTTCGTATTATTTAGATCCAAGAAAAGACATATGACAATGTTGTTTCCAATACAAATGATAAAAAACAATGTGTTTTCATTAGAATTAACTATAATGTTCTTGATTTTTCGTTTATATTAACGTTGGAAGATGTACACGTAAAACCGCTCTAATCCGGCTGAAACGTCGATATATGCAATAAAAACCGAACTTCTCCCCTTTTCAATATCTTACTCAGTATTTTAACGAGAAACAAATAGATGACTGAAAATGAAGTATTTAAGGTTATTATCTAATCAATTATGTGTTGCATCATTTTTATCGTATATATATATGAACTAATACCCATGGACGGAAAATTCACAAAAACGTGGAAAACGGCAAAATATTGCCTAGTTCGATGATATTTTGTTTAAATCACATGAAGGAAAAGGAGATGATAAACGTTAAAATATTGCTAAATTCGATGATTTTTCGTACGAAGCAAAATGCAAGAAAACTTGCTTAAAATGCAATATTATGCGAAATTCTGAGATTTGAAGGCCAAATCACATATCGTGATACTACATGAAATAGTATCGAAATATTGGTAAAAAGGAATATATTTACGTAATATCAAACTACATGAAAAACGTGAAAAAAGTCACTATATAACCATATTTGAGGATTTTACCTTCAAATCATAGAGCGAGGTTTCGTATTATTTAGATCCAAGAAAAGACATATGACAATGTTGTTTCCAATACAAATGATAAAAAACAATGTGTTTTCATTAGAATTAACTATAATGTTCTTGATTTTCCGTTTATATTAACGATAGAAGATGTACACGTAAAACCGCTCTAATCCGGCTGAAACGTCGATATATGCAATAAAAACCGAACTTCTCCCCTTTTCAATATCTTAATCAGTATTTTAACGAGAAACAAATAGATGATTGAAAATGAAGTATTTAAGGTTATTATCTAATCAATTATGTGTTTGCATCATTTTTATCGTATATATCTGAATTTAAACCCGTGGACTGAAAATTCACAAAAACGTGGAAAACGGCATAATATTGCCTAATTCGATGATATTTTGTTTAAATCACATGAAGGAAAAGGAGATGATAAACGTCAAAATATTGCTATATTCGATGATTTTTCGTACGAAACAAAATGCAAGAAAACTTGCCTAAAATGCAATATTATGCGAAAATCTGAGATTTGAAGGCCAAATCACATGTCGTGACACTAGATGAAATAGTATCGAAATATTGGTAAAAATGAATATATTTACGTAATATCAAACTTAATGAAAAACGTGAAAAAAGTCACTATATAACCATATTTGAGGATTTTACCTTCAAATCATAGAGCGAGGTTTCGTATTATTTAGTTCCAAGAAAAGACATATGACAATGTTGTTTCTAATACAAATGATAAAAAACAATGTGTTTTCATTAGAATTAACTATAATGTTCTTGATTTTCCGTTTATATTACCGATGGAAGATGTACACGTAAAACCGCTCTAATCCGGCTGAAACGTCGATATATGCAATAAAAACCGAACTTCTCCCGTTTTCAATATCTTACTCAGTATTTTAAAGAGAAACAAATAGATGATTGAAAATGAAGTATTTAAGGTTATTATCTAATCAATTATGTGTTTGCATCATTTTTATCGTATATATATATGAATTAATACCCATGGACGGAAAATTCACAAAAACGTGGAAAACGGCAAAATATTGCCTAGTTCGATGATATTTTGTTTAAATCACATGAAGGAAAAGGAGATGATAAACGTTAAAATATTGCTAAATTCGATGATTTTTCGTACGAAGCAAAATGCAAGAAAACTTGCTTAAAATGCAATATTATGCGAAATTCTGAGATTTGATGGCCAAATCACATATCGTGATACTACATGAAATAGTATCGAAATATTGGTAAAAATGAATATATTTACGTAATATCAAACTACATGAAAAACGTGAAAAAAGTCACTATATAACCATATTTGAGGATTTTAACTTCAAATCATAGAGCGAGTTTTCGTATTATTTAGTTCCAAGAAAAGACATATGACAATGTTGTTTCCAATACAAATGATAAAAAACAATGTGTTTTCATTAGAATTAACTATAATGTTCTTTATTTTCCGGTTATATTAACGAGGGAAGATGTACACGTAAAACCGCTCTAATCCGGCTGAAACGTCGATATATGCAATAAAAACCGAACTTCTCCCCTTTTCAATATCTTACTCAGTATTTTAACGAGAAACAAATAGATGATTGAAAATGAAGTATTTAAGGTTATTATCTAATCAATTATGTGTTTGCATCATTTTTATCGTATATATATATGAATTAATACCCATGGACGGAAAATTCACAAAAACGTGGAAAACGGCAAAATATTGCCTAGTTCGATGATATTTTGTTTAAATCACATGAAGGAAAAGGAGATGATAAACGTTAAAATATTGCTAAATTCGATGATTTTTCGTACGAAGCAAAATGCAAGAAAACTTGCTTAAAATGCAATATTATGCGAAATTCTGAGATTTGAAGGCCAAATCACATATCGTGATACTACATGAAATAGTATCGAAATATTGGTAAAAATGAATATATTTATGTAATATCAAACTACATGAAAAACGTGAACAATTCACTATATAACCATATTTGAGGATTTTAACTTCAAATCATAGAGCGAGTTTTCGTATTATTTAGTTCCAAGAAAAGACATATGACAATGTTGTTTCCAATACAAATGATAAAAAACAATGTGTTTTCATTAGAATTAACTATAATGTTCTTTATTTTCCGGTTATATTAACGAGGGAAGATGTACACGTAAAACCGCTCTAATCCGGCTGAAACGTCGATATATGCAATAAAAACCGAACTTCTCCGCTTTTCAATATCTTACTCAGTATTTTAACGAGAAACAAATAGATGATAGAAAATGAAGTATTTAAGGTTATTATCTAATCAATTATGTGTTTGCATCATTTTTATCGTATATATATATGAATTAATACCCAGGGACGGAAAATTCACAAAAACGTGGAAAACGGCAAAATATTGCCTAATTCGATGATATTTTGTTTAAATCACATGAAGGAAAAGGAGATGATGAACGTTAAAATATTGCTAAATTCGATGATTTTTCGTACGAAGCAAAATGCAAGAAAACTTGCTTAAAATGCAATATTATGCGAAATTCTGAGATTTGAAGGCCAAATCACATATCGTGATACTACATGAAATAGTATCGAAATATTGGTAAAATGGAATATATTTACGTAATATCAAACTACATGAAAAACGTGAAAAAAGTCACTATATAACCATATTTGAGGATTTTACCTTCAAATCATAGAGCTGTAACACGGGTTTGGGTCCCTCTCACTTTACTTCCTCTCTACCTTCTTTCTACCCGTATTCTTACTTTTATTTCTAAGCCAAGGGACTCCAAAACTTTTAACAAAGCCAACTCCACGCCACGTGGTCCTAAGACGATTGACCGACTTAGGATTCTACACCCAGTATGACGTGACCTAAGCTCTGAACAAAACCCTAGAGTCACCTCTGCTGCCACCACCAGACCAGCTCTACAGAGCAATGATCGAGGTCTGGATCGATCACGCTAATTAATCAACCTTGGGGCTTGATCCCCACTATATACGATGACCTTGAGTGTGGAATAAATTACACGGTAATGATAATTCCGATTCGATGTTAGAATCGGCGCCCAATACAACTCTGCCTCGTGTGGACCACGTGACCAGGACAAGTTTACACATAAAACACATGGAAATAATGAAATGCAAAATATTAACAAATTTAATTTATTAAAAGAAAAACTAAAACAAAATCTAAAAATGTTCACTCCCTATCACTTTAACACTCCCTACTAGACCTGAGTGGCAAATGAGACTATTTCTATACATAACCATAGCAACTATACCTTGGGCGACCAGCTCTAGATGTTGGCTGGTCTTGGGGAGAGGTAAGATGTTTGACCTCTCCCAGCTGCTCCCGTATTCACACTGATCTGTCCTCGTCTGATCTCGCCCAGACAGAGTATTGTATTGTTCCGCATCGCTTACCCAGTTACTTTAGCAAGGTTAAGTTATAACAATTAACCTCTGTTTGTACTGAATTGATCCAGACTGGTTGAATTATTTTACTTTAATTAAATTACAAACATCTAACGGCAGAGCTGTTCCCGATCACAAAAATGGTTATTAAAACTTTGAGAAATAGTAGACCTGTCAACCCCTGATGACCTATGACCGCCGGTCACTCCGCTTTAAAAGTTAGATCTGATTCGTGACGTCACTGATGGTGACTTAAACTCAATAATTAGAATACTCTTGATATTGTATCCAGTACTATTATACAATACAATTTTAATAAAAATGAATAAAGGCTAATTTTCTCTAAATTACTGAATACTATAGGATGATTCATTATACGCAGATATGAACAAAGCGTCGGTTATTTCCACCGCGAATTCCCCTGGGGGTCAGGTCACCATGCGGCTCAGCTTCCCATTCTCTTTTGTCGATAAACCACTCTGGATAATTCTTACAACAGCCTAGTCTGTTACAACCCCCCCGCACAAGCACTTAGTAAACCTTGTTAATTTGTTAAAATTCACGAGGTTTAGTATCCAAACCCACAATTCAACTCATGCCACAAACAAAAGCTAACCTAACTAATAAAATTTGACAAATAATAGTCCAACATCATAATGAACATGTTCATATTTCATAAATTTCTCAGCTGTCAACTGACAGCAATCCTCCAATATCAGGAAACATACATCCTACCCTTACTGACATAGCTAAATAACATGTCCCTACTCTACCATCAAAAACTAGCTATTAAACTCTCTTGGCTCTTCACTAGCCAAGTCCATGTGTCCTCTAGAGCCGGCCACACCGTGCTCAAACAAACATTAAAGTTATAAGTTCAGACTGAACTTTGTCATCCGGGAGCGTACTACGGAACTATCAAGTTCACATCCGTGTACTAACCACTCCCCATCAATGTCAACCTTGACATGCTAAGGAACACACCTAACGTTTATTACATCTATCTAAAAAATAAAAAAAATCCTATACTATATCACAGGTTTCAGCTGACTGTACAGCCAAGTGTTCTCACTCACTAGAAGTGTCAATGTTTATATTGGTCCGCCTCTCCTGTGTTCAAACATTCTGAAAAAAAATAGCACAACATAATTTTCCATAACCGTTTGTTCTGGGCTGAGACAATTACACAGGGGCTTCGATTTTGATTACCGACCAATTTATAGTTAAATTCATATATTATACCAGAATTATTTTAAATCTGTTTTTCAACATTTAAAAAATATTGTGATTCTAACTCTGTTTTTCAACATTTAAACAAAAGTGTCCAGATGTTCTTTACACAGATGTTCAGAGCCAACTTTGTTGTTTTGTATCAATTGTTCATATTGAGTAAACGAGAAAAAAAAATCGATGCTGCTGGATGCTGAATGTAGTCGCTGACGATGACGGTGTCGATCTTGCTTCTCCCCATGTGTAGACATCAATACCTGGTCCTCTTGTACTCCCATCCGGTACTCTTGAATGACGACAGAGTGTAGTAGAGCGGAGTGCCAAGTGACAGCTGTAGAATACTGTTACTTCGGCCATTAATCTTGCTCTCGACAGTCCACACGCCTTCGTATTAATCACAGTTCACACGGTAGTCTTGATGTTAAACTTGTCGCAGATGACCACAGCAGAGCAGAACTGGATGTACCAAAGGTGTCTGATGTTAGAAGGTCGTAGAGGCGGGTTGCTTGTTTGCAGAACAGGTGAATCTCGTCTTCCATCATTGCTCACGTCATCTCAGGCGTTTCTTGATGTCACCAGGTTACTAGGCCGTAAACACCAACTGTGCATACCCTCGTACCGCCGACTTTAGGCCAAAGGAGACAATTTTGCGACCTTCTATTGGCGGGTCCCGGTACTCTGTAGGGAAACCGTGCCTTCCACCTGTGACCGCCTTACTTCTGCTTTCTTGTTACTTCAGATGACGTAATCATTAATCTTCCGGCGAAATTCTTGAGTACTGCTACGTGCTTTCCATTTCTTGACCTCTCCTCCAACACTGCTGGAATGACTGCAGTCTTGATGACGCAGCAGGTGGGTATTGGTGATCTCGAGACAGCTACCCCGGCGTTGTATGGCACCTCCGGTGACTGCTATAATGTGGACAGCTCGCTGGCCCTGACAACCTCGTTAGTGATGTGAGGCGTCGGCCGGGTGACTCTTGGACAGTCACTCATCCCCAAAGTAACTGATGTATGGGTTACTGGGTCTAGTGGGGGGAGGGCTTTGTGTAACGTGCCTCCCCCCTCGGTCTTTACAGACAAGGGTTCACGTGTGGCTGGAACAACTGGGTCGGTGTACCAATCAGACCTGGGAACAGACAGACACAACACAGCGGAAGCATAGATATACTCTGGGTGTGGTGGAGGTGGAACCCCAGAGCACGGTAAAAGTTGCTACCTGAGTCAAGTATAGACATAGTACATCTCATTGCCTTTACAGGAAAATCTAATGAATACTAAATTATACTAACCAAGGAAGTTACTTTACTGTATAGCGCGAGATCTCGTCACCATAGGGTGGCGAGACTGCACCTGACTACTGATGAGCGATGACAGAGGGTCATCCTCATCTTCTGACTCGTCGGTGAAGCCATGAGTCAGCACTGCTGAGTCAGGAACTAGACCCGCTGAAGGCAGTTCTAATTCCTCTCTAGCATGATAATGTTTCAATTTATTCACATGAATTGTCCTTTCCACCTGGTCCTCGAACACTCCTTTTATAACAAGATTAACCGGCCCCGCCCTTTTAATTACTCTATATGGTCCTCGCCACCTCGGAGCTAGTTTCCTGCTCTGATTGGCGGGCGCAGCCTCATTCACTCTCAATACGAGGCTTCCTTCCGTCAACTCAAGAGGGCGCACTTTCTTGTCATAAAAATGAGCATACCGAGTCCGTGCCTTCTTGGACGCTTCAGCTGCAATATTCCATGCATTTCTCATTTTTCCAAGGACCTCTGAAGGATAGTCCTCCCCGTATGCAACATTATGTCTGTTAAGCAGACCTGACGGGAAATTGCATGAATTACCAGTAAACAAATGAAGTGGTTGGGTGTTAATTGATTGGTGGATGGCAGTATTCAAGGCGAACTGAACATAGGGTAGGTGTTCATCCCAGGTGTTTGCATCATGTTCAGCAAGGATTGCAAGCATATCCTTGACTGAACGATTAGTCCGTTCCGTCATTCCGTTTGCTTGTGGGTGGTAGGCTGTTGTAAAAGCCGAAGTTGTCTCTAAAATCTTACAAACTTCTCTAAATATATTCCCATTGAATTCTTGACCCCGGTCAGAGACTAAAACTTTAGGAGGTCCGAATACAGTAACGAACCTACGCAAGAACGCATCTGCAACCGTACGAGAATCCTTCTGAGGTAATGCAACTAGTGTAGTGTATCTAGACAGATGGTCAACTAGCACCAACACGTATCTGTTACCTGAATGACTGTGGTGTAAATCAATCAGATCGGCCCCCACACGATCTAACGGTTCACGAATTTCAGGAAATTCCTGAAGTGGGGCTTGTACCTTAAGGGTACCTTTCCTCCTCTGGCAACGAGGGCACGACTTCACGAAATTGATTACCTCAGAAAGTAATCCTGGAAAATAAAATAGAGACTTTGCTTTTAAGTGCGTTTTAAAGATCCCCGGATGCCCTGCAATTTTTGAAGCATGCGCAAGCTTTAACGCTGATGACCGCAACGCGTCCGGAATAACTAGCTGAAATACTGCCCTATCATTCTGGCTATTAACATAATACAGGACGCCCTGTTTCATTTCAAAATCATGTATAGGTAAATTCTTTTTATTTTTGGGGTATTTTCCTCCCTCTAAATACTCAATAATCTCTTTCCATCTCGGCTCGTTCATCTGGTATTCTCTCATTTTATCCGATGGAATGGTTTCAATATTTTCATTAATCTGCATTGCCGCTATATTTCTACTTAGCGTATCTGGCACAACATGGGCTGGACCAGGCTTGTACAAGATCTGGAATGAGTGGGCCGAAAGTTCGTGAGACCAGCGTGACATTCGTGGGCATTTTGTTCGCTTTTTAAATATGTGTGTTAACGCTCGATGGTCTGTGTAGATTACAAAATGCCGCTGAAATAGGTAAGGCTCGAAATACCTAACTGATTCTACTACTGCCAGTGCCTCCCGATCCGTAGCTGAATAGCGAACTTCAGGTCCTTTGACCTTCCTACTGAAATAGGCTACTGGATGGGGTAAATTATCTGCGTCTCGCTGAATTAAGCACCCGCCAATAGCTATACCGCTGGCGTCAGTGTGCACTTCCCACTCTTTCTCAAAATCAGGAATAGCCAATACCGGTGTCGTGATTAGTTGGTCTTTCAGTTTGCGATAGGCCTCGTCATGTTCAGATTTCCACACAAACGTCGCATTTTTCTTTGTCAGATCAGTCAGGGGTGCTGAAATGCCAGCGAAACCTTCAATGTGACGACGAAAATATCCGGCCGCCCCCAAAAACCTACGCACGTCCTTTGCTGTCCTTGGAGTAGGCATGTCAGCAATGGCGCGGCAAGAATCTGGGTCAGGTCGGATACCGTCTGGGCACACCTGGAACCCCAGAAATTTGAATTTCTGAGCCGCCAGGGTGCACTTCTGAACATTCAGCCTGAAACCTGCCTGATCTAACAACTTCAAAGTCTCAGTCAAGTCTTGTAGGTGTTCCTCAAACGTCCTGGAATATATCACAACATCATCCAGGTACGCTAAAGAATGCCTACCCAGTACCGGACTAAGGATAAAGTTGATGGCCCTCTGAAACGACGAAGGCGCTGTCTTCAAACCAAACGGCATCCTACGGAATTGATAAGTGTGCCTACCATCCGAGAATGCTGTTTTTTCCCTATCCTGTTCTGCCACCGGGATCGCCCAATACGCCGATTTTGCGTCAAGAGTTGAGAAATACTTAGCAGCACCAAATTGATCTATTATCTCCTGTATTCGGGGCAACGGATACACATCACCCTTAGTTAGTTCGTTCACCTTCCGGTAGTCAACACAGAAACGATAACTACCGTCCGGTTTCCGAACTAGCACAACAGGAGAGAGCCACGGTGACGTACTAGGCTCTATCACGCCCTGTCTCAACATTTTCTGGCACTCCTCCCTGATAATGTTCTTTGCCTGTTCCGGCAACCTCCACTGTCTTGTGTACACAGGCAAATGGTCACCAGTTGGAATGGTGTGCTCGATCTTATCAAGGAGACCAATCTGGTCATCCTCTGTCGCAAACAATTTCGGGAATTTTCGTAAAACTCCTCTCAGTGCCTTCCTATCCGCCTGTGCAACATGTTGCAAATCAAGTGCTGAAATTAATTTTTCTACTTCCTCTACATTCTGTGCAACATTTCTCGTTTCGTATTGTACTTTGGATGGTGTTTTAGTTTTCAACATATTCAGTGCACTACATTGTGCAGTGACGGCTGGCGTCTCAGCTGACTCATGGTGAAAGATTTCTGTGTCCTCCACCATGGTTCCCTGAGATACCCTATCACCTGCCCTGAAGCGAAAAGTCTTATGTGAAAGATTGACAACTGGAATGAGTGCACCTTTATCGAGCACTACAACTAAGTGATGAGGAATCAATAAACTATCACATCTCCCAGCCACCTGAAGGGTGGTACCTGGTTGTATGTGACGTCCCACGGCTACTTTAATAAATTTAACAGAATGTGGTGGGCAACTCTGTTTAGTCAATGCATGCAATGCGCATGACCTCTTAACTGTGTCTGGAAGAGACTTAAAAATCAATTTTGGATAGTGCGCATTATATTTCAGCTTCCTCTTAATTGAAGCTACAACTGGAGGATGGTCGATCATCTCCACTGGGTAGGAAGTCTGTCCCAACTGCAACCTGCAGTTCCTAGCCCCTCTTTGAGCAGACAAGGAATAATCAAATCGCGACAGAAAATCAGTTCCCATTAAGATGTGACCAGGAAAATCAAGGTTCTCTACGATCATACATGTGTGAGGCTGCAATTCCCCATCAATCTCAAAATTAACTGTACCTTGACCTACGATCTCAATCTTTTCCCCATTGACCGCTGTTAATGTCTTTGCGCAACGTTGAAGACGTGCATACTTAAAATTGCTGAAGGCTGACTTTTTAATTACCGTCGCCTGGCTTCCTGTATCAACAAAAGCTGTCAATCTCACACCTTCCACTTTCACCTCAAAAGTAGGCCTACCATCACTAGGAGCCTGCTTTCATGCTTTCGTAGGAGTGACTTCGCAATCCCTCTGTATATGCCCGCGCTTCCAGCAGGAGTAACACCTCCGCGGATCTCTGTTGGTACCCCGCGCAGGGTGGCTCGAACTTGCAGCTGAGGGCTGCTTCCCGCCTGATGAACCCGCGCCACAGTTCCTCGGCTTGGCTCCCTCGCCTTTACTTAACGCCTCTACGAATGGCGACAACTGAGTGCCCGGCGTCTCCGTGCGCATCTGCCTGTCCAAGGCTGTGGCGGCCTGGGGTTGGGGTTGAGGTATGGTGTGGGTGGCCTGGGGTTGGGGTTGAGGTATGGTGTGGGTGGCCTGGGGTTGGGGTGAGGATTGAGGTATGGTGTGGGTGACCTCAGGCTGGGGTGTGGATTGAGGTTGGGGTGGGTATGGGGTGGCCTGGGGCTGGAATGGGTATGGGTATGGGTATGGGTATGGGGTGGCCTGGGGTTGGAATGGGTATGGGTATGGGGTGGCCTGGGGTTGGTATAGGTATGGGGTGGCCTGGGGTTGGTATGGGTATGGGGTGGCCTGGGGTTGGTATGGGTATGGGGTGGCCTGGGGTTGGAATGAGTATGGGGTGGCCTGGGGTTGGAATGGGTATGGGTATGGGTATGGGGTGGCCTGGGGTTGGAATGGGTATGGAGTGGCCTGGGGTTGGGGGAAGGGTTGGTATGGGAATTGAGGATGGGGTAGGTATGGGAGGTGGGGTTGGGGTTGTTGTAGTGACGGATGAGGTGTACCTAGGTGTTGTGGGTGCTGTGGTATTGGTGTTATGTTGGGTAGTTCCTGCTGTTGGTGTGGTTGTTCATGTTCCCGTTGAACGGGTTGCTGTTCTCTACCGAGCGAAGTGGGACGTCCTGCCATACTAACTGAGGCCCCCTGTCTGCCCTGCTGGCATGGCGTCGATGTTCTTTGTGGGGGAACCCAAGACGGCTCTCCCCACTCATGGGACGACTCCTCGCAAGACTCCCCACTCATGTCAATAATAGTATCGCTACTGGGATGGAAAGATACCCTCGACTGCCCAGTCCCATGCAGAACCCGTGAACTCGTCGCTTCAGTCCCACTGACCCCACCTGTGGTGCCAGTTGAGCTACCTGAGCGATCCCCAGTGGTGTCGGAAGAGGTTCTATCCTCTACACTCCCATTCCCACTGGTCCCTACTGACTGGTCATTATCTGGGTTAAACATTTTCTGTGATTCCTGGTGTGCCACGTCTCTTCTAAACTACCCTTTAGTACACCCTCGACCCGGACTCACTACAACCGTGATCTTACACAAAAAAAAATCACAACTCTATTCTAAGAGAAAACTACTAGATTCCCAAAATAGGAAATACAACGATTTATCGAGAGAATCGCTGAAGTGAATCCAATGAATGAGTGCCTGCCCCGCACTCGTGTCTGCCCGTGAATATCCCGCAGTTCT
This sequence comes from Procambarus clarkii, assembly GCF_040958095.1. NCBI lineage: Eukaryota > Metazoa > Arthropoda > Malacostraca > Decapoda > Cambaridae > Procambarus > Procambarus clarkii. The sequence continues at coordinate 1,197,321 of NC_091233.1, read as the reverse complement.
CTTGCTGAAACCTAAGTCCTTTACGTTAAAAAAATTAAAGAATCTAATTTATATAAAACAATTTAAATGATAACGCAACTAACGCACAGCACTCGTGATGGATTAATAAAGAATATTTACTGTACTTGAATACTAAACGCGCTTGAAGTGAGCAGCGTGGCCACTGATGACTGATGGAGCAGGACCAGCTGCGCTGAAAAAAACTAAGTCCCGCGCTTTTTCGCTTAAACGCTGAAAAATCAAAATTTTTGTTCTGAAGGAAAAATAACTAGTTTTACGTTAATAAACCGCTCTAGCGATTAATATAGACACCCAGGACCTATAAATGCTTACTAAAAATTGAATTTTTATCAAAAAACTGCGCTTTTACTCAATTGCTGGACTCTGCCAATTTTTCTGACTCCGAGGGAAAAAATATTCTATCACCCCAAATATCACAAAACTCGTTTAATTCACAAAAATTTGGGTTTCTCGTTCCCAGATATACATACGTTATTATTCACTACCGACGTTGTATGCAGAACAATACTGACACTTCGGGCGGTTTCAACACTCACTAATTCGAATTTTCGTCAAAATCAGAGATTTTCACCTCAAATGGACTCTGACAAAATTACGACACGATTTTCTCGAAAAATAACTAAATTCGGCAAAAATGTAATTATCACTGTTTAATGTTTTACGAACAGAATTACGTCCCTTGCGCGCACTAGAGAGTAATACTGACTCTAGGATATACACGAAACCTGAAAATTAGAATTTCCGCCAAAAAGTCAGATTCTAGCCCAAGCTGGACTTAGAAAATTTTCCACCTACGTTTCTACTGAAAACAGAATTCTAAGTCTACAAACACAATTCTACCGTCTTACTGGTAAAAACTAGAAAATATCACGCGCATCGACTGGGGAATCCTAATGACGCCCAGATCATACACGTGACCCACGAATACAAATTAATTACAGTTAACGAGTTTCCGACATCGACTTAGCCGAAAACTTATCCCAAAATACTTAGAAATATACCACGGATTCTATTAAGCATTTACACGCAACTTATTATCCCTTAAACTCCTTCACTTATCTATCGTGACCGACCAATAGCCCTAAGTCCAGAGGATTAACTACACTCTAGCAACAACGCCTCTGACTTAGACTAATACAACAGGGAATAGCAAAACTTAACGTACGCACTTAGCCTAATATGCAAGAAAATGCTAAACACTTTGAAATTTTTTTTTTAACCGGGGATTGAATTTAGGGGAAAAAATTAATCTAGAACAACGCAAATAAACGGAAATAACTTTATAAATTTAAGTATACTTAATTAAAAAATGCACTCGACTTAATCTTATAATTGTTCCTACCGGCTCGCCGTACCACACCTAGCCTAGAGGCCACACCATCTAAGTTCCAACAGAGCGACACGCAGCTTTCAGCAACAATTATGACTAGGGACGACTCAACCTCCACTAAGTGTGCGATCACTTAGTTGTTGAATCGCTGCTAGGTAGGTTACTAGTCCGTCCCTCGGAGGCCGCAACGCCCTTCACGGATTACGTTTTTCCTAGCGTTTTGGGTCGTCTAATTACGCCCTCGGACTATCTACTGGCGTCCCACAGATATATCCGCCCCCGACAGCCCTCAAGGAACTGCTGTTGCGAGTATGGTGGCTCCCAACACCTCTGAATTAATTGCAATGGGTCGAGTATGGTACCCAGTCCAATCAACTCGGAGCGGTCTCCTTTTCAATAAATCTATTTTAACAGCCTAATCTTACTAACTAAACCTTAATCATATCAGCCCGCATGACCCAAGATTCGCCAATCCCCACTCAAACGCACTTGTGGGGCGCACTGCTAATCCTGGCCCGCGGCTGTCTCCTTAGCATCCGCGCACGTGTTCGAACGGCTAGACGCGTGAGCCTTTCAACAATTTCAAACAAAATTGTTGAAACCACCGCTGTGCACCATTGTAACACGGGTTTGGGTCCTCTCTCTTTACTTCCTCTCTACCTTCTTTCTACCCGTATTCTTACTTTTATTTCTAAGCCAAGGGACTCCAAAACTTTTAACAAAGCCAACTCCACGCCACGTGGTCCTAAGACGATTGACCGACTTAGGATTCTACACCCAGTATGACGTGACCTAAGCTCTGAACAAAACCCTAGAGTCACCTCTGCTGCCACCACCAGACCAGCTCTACAGAGCAATGATCGAGGTCTGGATCGATCACGCTAATTAATCAACCTTGGGGCTTGATCCCCACTATATACGATGACCTTGAGTGTGGAATAAATTACACGGTAATGATAATTCCGATTCGATGTTAGAATCGGCGCCCAATACAACTCTGCCTCGTGTGGACCACGTGACCAGGACAAGTTTACACATAAAACACATGGAAATAATGAAATGCAAAATATTAACAAATTTAATTTATTAAAAGAAAAACTAAAACAAAATCTAAAAATGTTCACTCCCTATCACTTTAACACTCCCTACTTGACCTGAGTGGCAAATGAGACTATTTCTATACATAACCATAGCAACTATACCTTGGGCGACCAGCTCTAGATGTTGGCTGGTCTTGGGGAGAGGTAAGATGTTTGACCTCTCCCAGCTGCTCCCGTATTCACACTGATCTGTCCTCGTCTGATCTCGCCCAGACAGAGTATTGTATTGTTCCGCATCGCTTACCCAGTTACTTTAGCAAGGTTAAGTTATAACAATTAACCTCTGTTTGTACTGAATTGATCCAGACTGGTTGAATTATTTTACTTTAATTAAATTACAAACATCTAACGGCAGAGCTGTTCCCGATCACAAAAATGGTTATTAAAACTTTGAGAAATAGTAGACCTGTCAACCCCTGATGACCTATGACCGACGGTCACTCCGCTTTAAAAGTTAGATCTGATTCGTGACGTCACTGATGGTGACTTAAACTCAATAATTAGAATACTCTTGATATTGTATCCAGTACTATTATACAATACAATTTTAATAAAAATGAATAAAGGCTAATTTTCTCTAAATTACTGAATACTATAGGATGATTCATTATACGCAGATATGAACAAAGCGTCGGTTATTTCCACCGCGAATTCCCCTGGGGGTCAGGTCACCATGCGGCTCAGCTTCCCATTCTCTTTTGTCGATAAACCACTCTGGATAATTCTTACAACAGCCTAGTCTGTTACAGAGCGAGGTTTCGTATTATTTAGATCCAAGAAAAGACATATGACAATGTTGTTTCCAATACAAATGATAAAAAACAATGTGTTTTCATTAGAATTAACTATAATGTTCTTGATTTTTCGTTTATATTAACGATGGAAGATGTACACGTAAAACCGCTCTAATCCGGCTGAAACGTCGATATATGCAATAAAAACCGAACTTCTCCCCTTTTCAATATCTTACTCAGTATTTTAACGAAAAACAAATAGATGATTGAAAATGAAGTATTTAAGGTTATTATCTAATCAATTATGTGTTTGCATCATTTTTATCGTATATATATATGAACTCATACCCATGGACGGAAAATTCACAAAAACGTGGAAAACGGCAAAATATTGCCTAATTCGATGATAATTTGTTTAAATCACATGAAGGAAAAGGAGATGATAAACGTTAAAATATTGCTAAATTCGATGATTTTTCGTACGAAGCAAAATGCAAGAAAACTTGCTTAAAATGCAATATTATGCGAAATTCTGAGATTTGAAGGCCAAATCACATATCGTGATACTACATGAAATAGTATCGAAATATTGGTAAAAAGGAATATATTTACGTAATATCAAACTACATGAAAAACGTGAAAAAAGTCACTATATAACCATATTTGAGGATTTTACCTTCAAATCATAGAGCGAGGTTTCGTATTATTTAGATCCAAGAAAAGACATATGACAATGTTGTTTCCAATACAAATGATAAAAAACAATGTGTTTTCATTAGAATTAACTATAATGTTCTTGATTTTCCGTTTATATTAACGATGGAAGATGTACACGTAAAACCGCTCTAATCCGGCTGAAACGTCGATATATGCAATAAAAACCGAACTTCTCCCCTTTTAAATATCTTACTCAGTATTTTAACGAGAAACAAAAAGATGATTGAAAATGAAGTATTTAAGGTTATTATCTAATCAATAATGTGTTTACATCATTTTTATCGTATATATATATGAATTAATACCCATGGACGGAAAATTCACAAAAACGTGGAAAACGGCAAAATATTGACTAGTTCGATGATATTTTGTTTAAATCACATGAAGGAAAAGGAGATGATAAACGTTAAAATATTGCTAAATTCGATGATTTTTCGTACGAAGCAAAATGCAAGAAAACTTGCTTAAAATGCAATATTATGCGAAATTCTGAGATTTGAAGGCCAAATCACATATCGTGATACTACATGAAATAGTATCGAAATATTGGTAAAAATGAATATATTTACGTAATATCAAACTACATGAAAAACGTGAAAAAGTCACTATATAACCATATTTGAGGATTTTAACTTCAAATCATAGAGCGAGTTTTCGTATTATTTAGTTCCAAGAAAAGACATATGACAATGTTGTTTCCAATACAAATGATAAAAAACAATGTGTTTTCATTAGAATTAACTATAATGTTCTTGATTTTCCGGTTATATTAACGAGGGAAGATGTACACGTAAAACCGCTCTAATCCGGCTGAAACGTCGATATATGCAATAAAAACCGAACTTCTCCCCTTTTCAATATCTTACTCAGTATTTTAACGAGAAACAAATAGATGATTGAAAATGAAGTATTTAAGGTTATTATCTAATCAATTATGTGTTTGCATCATTTTTATCGTATATATATATGAATTAATACCCATGGACGGAAAATTCACAAAAACGTGGAAAACGGCAAAATATTGCCTAATTCGATGATATTTTGTTTAAATCACATGAAGGAAAAGGAGATGATAAACGTTAAAATATTGCTAAATTCGATGATTTTTCGTACGAAGCAAAATGCAAGAAAACTTGCTTAAAATGCAATATTATGCGAAATTCTGAGATTTGAAGGCCAAATCACATATCGTGATACTACATGAAATAGTATCGAAATATTGGTAAATATGAATATATTTACGTAATATCAAACTACATGAAAAACGTGAAAAAATTCACTATATAACCATATTTGAGGATTTTAACTTCAAATCATAGAGCGAGGTTTCGTATTATTTAGTTCCAAGAAAAGACATATGACAATGTTGTTTCCAATACAAATGATAAAAATCAATGTGTTTTCATAGAATTAACTATAATGCTCTTGATTTTCCGTTTATATTAACGATGGAAGATGTACACGTAAAACCGCTCTAATACGGCTGAAACGTCGATATATGCAATAAAAACCGAACTTCTCCCCTTTTCAATATCTTACTCAGTATTTTAACGAGAAACAAATAGATGATTGAAAATGAAGTATTTAAGGTTATTATCTAATCAATAATGTGTTTACATCATTTTTATCGTATATATATATGAATTAATACCCATGGACGGAAAATTCACAAAAACGTGGAAAACGGCAAAATATTGACTAGTTCGATGATATTTTGTTTAAATCACATGAAGGAAAAGGAGATGATAAACGTTAAAATATTGCTAAATTCGATGATTTTTCGTACGAAGCAAAATGCAAGAAAACTTGCTTAAAATGCAATATTATGCGAAATTCTGAGATTTGAAGGCCAAATCACATATCGTGATACTACATGAAATAGTATCGAAATATTGGTAAAAATGAATATATTTACGTAATATCAAACTACATGAAAAACGTGAAAAAGTCACTATATAACCATATTTGAGGATTTTAACTTCAAATCATAGAGCGAGTTTTCGTATTATTTAGTTCCAAGAAAAGACATATGACAATGTTGTTTCCAATACAAATGATAAAAAACAATGTGTTTTCATTAGAATTAACTATAATGTTCTTGATTTTCCGGTTATATTAACGAGGGAAGATGTACACGTAAAACCGCTCTAATCCGGCTGAAACGTCGATATATGCAATAAAAACCGAACTTCTCCCCTTTTCAATATCTTACTCAGTATTTTAACGAGAAACAAATAGATGATTGAAAATGAAGTATTTAAGGTTATTATCTAATCAATTATGTGTTTGCATCATTTTTATCGTATATATATATGAATTAATACCCATGGACGGAAAATTCACAAAAACGTGGAAAACGGCAAAATATTGCCTAATTCGATGATATTTTGTTTAAATCACATGAAGGAAAAGGAGATGATAAACGTTAAAATATTGCTAAATTCGATGATTTTTCGTACGAAGCAAAATGCAAGAAAACTTGCTTAAAATGCAATATTATGCGAAATTCTGAGATTTGAAGGCCAAATCACATATCGTGATACTACATGAAATAGTATCGAAATATTGGTAAAATGGAATATATTTACGTAATATCAAACTACATGAAAAACGTGAAAAAAGGCACTATATAACCATATTTGAGGATTTTACCTTCAAATCATAGAGCGAGGTTTCGTATTATTTAGATCCAAGAAAAGACATATGACAATGTTGTTTCCAATACAAATGATAAAAAACAATGTGTTTTCATTAGAATTAACTATAATGTTCTTGATTTTCCGTTTATATTAACGATGGAAGATGTACACGTAAAACCGCTCTAATCCGGCTGAAACGTCGATATATGCAATAAAAACCGAACTTCTCCCCTTTTCAATATCTTACTCAGTATTTTAACGAGAAACAAATAGATGATTGAAAATGAAGTATTTAAGGTTATTATCTAATCAATAATGTGTTTACATCATTTTTATCGTATATATATATGAATTAATACCCATGGACGGAAAATTCACAAAAACGTGGAAAACGGCAAAATATTGACTAGTTCGATGATATTTTGTTTAAATCACATGAAGGAAAAGGAGATGATAAACGTTAAAATATTGCTAAATTCGATGATTTTTCGTACGAAGCAAAATGCAAGAAAACTTGCTTAAAATGCAATATTATGCGAAATTCTGAGATTTGAAGGCCAAATCACATATCGTGATACTACATGAAATAGTATCGAAATATTGGTAAAAATGAATATATATACGTAATATCAAACTACATGAAAAACGTGAAAAAGTCACTATATAACCATATTTGAGGATTTTAACTTCAAATCATAGAGCGAGTTTTCGTATTATTTAGTTCCAAGAAAAGACATATGACAATGTTGTTTCCAATACAAATGATAAAAAACAATGTGTTTTCATTAGAATTAACTATAATGTTCTTGATTTTCCGGTTATATTAACGAGGGAAGATGTACACGTAAAACCGCTCTAATCCGGCTGAAACGTCGATATATGCAATAAAAACCGAACTTCTCCCCTTTTCAATATCTTACTCAGTATTTTAACGAGAAACAAATAGATGATTGAAAATGAAGTATTTAAGGTTATTATCTAATCAATTATGTGTTTGCATCATTTTTATCGTATATATATATGAATTAATACCCATGGACGGAAAATTCACAAAAACGTGGAAAACGGCAAAATATTGCCTAATTCGATGATATTTTGTTTAAATCACATGAAGGAAAAGGAGATGATAAACGTTAAAATATTGCTAAATTCGATGATTTTTCGTACGAAGCAAAATGCAAGAAAACTTGCTTAAAATGCAATATTATGCGAAATTCTGAGATTTGAAGGCCAAATCACATATCGTGATACTACATGAAATAGTATCGAAATATTGGTAAATATGAATATATTTACGTAATATCAAACTACATGAAAAACGTGAAAAAATTCACTATATAACCATATTTGAGGATTTTAACTTCAAATCATAGAGCGAGGTTTCGTATTATTTAGTTCCAAGAAAAGACATATGACAATGTTGTTTCCAATACAAATGATAAAAATCAATGTGTTTTCATAGAATTAACTATAATGCTCTTGATTTTCCGTTTATATTAACGATGGAAGATGTACACGTAAAACCGCTCTAATACGGCTGAAACGTCGATATATGCAATAAAAACCGAACTTCTCCCCTTTTCAATATCTTACTCAGTATTTTAACGAGAAACAAATAGATGATTGAAAATGAAGTATTTAAGGTTATTATCTAATCAATAATGTGTTTACATCATTTTTATCGTATATATATATGAATTAATACCCATGGACGGAAAATTCACAAAAACGTGGAAAACGGCAAAATATTGACTAGTTCGATGATATTTTGTTTAAATCACATGAAGGAAAAGGAGATGATAAACGTTAAAATATTGCTAAATTCGATGATTTTTCGTACGAAGCAAAATGCAAGAAAACTTGCTTAAAATGCAATATTATGCGAAATTCTGAGATTTGAAGGCCAAATCACATATCGTGATACTACATGAAATAGTATCGAAATATTGGTAAAAATGAATATATTTACGTAATATCAAACTACATGAAAAACGTGAAAAAGTCACTATATAACCATATTTGAGGATTTTAACTTCAAATCATAGAGCGAGTTTTCGTATTATTTAGTTCCAAGAAAAGACATATGACAATGTTGTTTCCAATACAAATGATAAAAAACAATGTGTTTTCATTAGAATTAACTATAATGTTCTTGATTTTCCGGTTATATTAACGAGGGAAGATGTACACGTAAAACCGCTCTAATCCGGCTGAAACGTCGATATATGCAATAAAAACCGAACTTCTCCCCTTTTCAATATCTTACTCAGTATTTTAACGAGAAACAAATAGATGATTGAAAATGAAGTATTTAAGGTTATTATCTAATCAATTATGTGTTTGCATCATTTTTATCGTATATATATATGAATTAATACCCATGGACGGAAAATTCACAAAAACGTGGAAAACGGCAAAATATTGCCTAATTCGATGATATTTTGTTTAAATCACATGAAGGAAAAGGAGATGATAAACGTTAAAATATTGCTAAATTCGATGATTTTTCGTACGAAGCAAAATGCAAGAAAACTTGCTTAAAATGCAATATTATGCGAAATTCTGAGATTTGAAGGCCAAATCACATATCGTGATACTACATGAAATAGTATCGAAATATTGGTAAAATGGAATATATTTACGTAATATCAAACTACATGAAAAACGTGAAAAAAGTCACTATATAACCATATTTGAGGATTTTAACTTCAAATCATAGAGCGAGGTTTCGTATTATTTAGATCCAAGAAAAGACATATGACAATGTTGTTTCCAATACAAATGATAAAAAACAATGTGTTTTCATTAGAATTAACTATAATGTTCTTGATTTTCCGTTTATATTAACGATGGAAGATGTACACGTAAAACCGCTCTTATCCGGCTGAAACGTCGATATATGCAATAAAAACCGAACTTCTCCCCTTTTCAATATCTTAATCAGTATTTTAACGAGAAACAAATAGATGATTGAAAATGAAGTATTTAAGGTTATTATCTAATCAATTATGTGTTTGCATCATTTTTATCGTATATATATATGAATTAATACCCATGGACGGAAAATTCACAAAAACGTGGAAAACGGCAAAATATTGCCTAGTTCGATGATATTTTGTTTAAATCACATGAAGGAAAAGGAGATGATAAACGTTAAAATATTGCTAAATTCGATGATTTTTCGTACGAAGCAAAATGCAAGAAAACTTGCTTAAAATGCAATATTATGCGAAATTCTGAGATTTGAGGGCCAAATCACATATCGTAATACTACATGAAATAGTATCGAAATATTGGTAAAAATGAATATATTTATGTAATATCAAACTACATGAAAAACGTGAAAAAAGTCACTATATAACAATATTTGAAGGATGTTAACTTCAAATCATAGAGCGAGGTTTCGTATTATTTAGATCCAAGAAAAGACATATGACAATGTTGTTTCCAATACAAATGATAAAAAACAATGTGTTTTCATTAGAATTAACTATAATGTTCTTGATTTTCCGTTTATATTAACGATGGAAGATGTGCACGTAAAACCGCTCTAATCCGGCTGAAACGTCGATATATGCAATAAAAACCGAACTTCTCCCCTTTTCAATATCTTACTCAGTATTTTAACGAGAAACAAATAGATGATTGAAAATGAAGTATTTAAGGTTATTATCTAATCAATTATGTGTTTGCATCATTTTTATCGTATATATATATATGAATTAATACCCATGGACGGAAAAATCACAAAAACGTGGAAAACGGCAAAATATTGCCTAGTTCGATGATATTTTGTTTAAATCACATGAAGGAAAAGGAGATGATAAACGTTAAAATATTGCTAAATTCGATGATTTTTCGTACGAAGCAAAATGCAAGAAAACTTGCTTAAAATGCAATATTATGCGAAATTCTGAGATTTGAAGGCCAAATCACATATCGTGATACTACATGAAATAGTATCGAAATATTGGTAAAAATGAATATATTTACGTAATATCAAACTACATGAAAAATGTGAAAAAAGTCACTATATAACCATATTTGAGGATTTTAACTTCAAATCATAGAGCGAGTTTTCGTATTATTTAGTTCCAAGAAAAGACATATGACAATGTTGTTTCCAATACAAATGATAAAAAACAATGTGTTTTCATTTGAATTAACTATAATGTTCTTGATTTTCCGTTTATATTAACGAGGGAAGATGTACACGTAAAACCGCTCTAATCCGGCTGAAACGTCGATATATGCAATAAAAACCGAACTTCTCCCCTTTTCAATATCTTACTCAGTATTTTAACGAGAAACAAATAGATGATTGAAAATGAAGTATTTAAGGTTATTATCTAATCAATTGAGTGTTTGCATCATTTTTATCGTATATATATGAATTAAAACCCATGGACTGAAAATTCACAAAAACGTGGAAAACGGCATAATATTGCCTAATTCGATGATATTTTGTTTAAATCACATGAAGGAAAAGGAGATGATAAACGTCAAAATATTGCTATATTCGATGATTTTTCGTACGAAACAAAATGCAAGAAAACTTGCCTAAAATGCAATATTATGCGAAAATCTGAGATTTGAAGGCCAAATCACATGTCGTGATACTAGATGAAATAGTATCGAAATATTGGTAAAAATGAATATATTTACGTAATATCAAACTACATGAAAAACGTGAAAAAAGTCACTATATAACCATATTTGAGGATTTTACCTTCAAATCATAGAGCGAGGTTTCGTATTATTTAGATCCAAGAAAAGACATATGACAATGTTGTTTCCAATACAAATGATAAAAAACAATGTGTTTTCATTAGAATTACCTATAATGTTCTTGATTTTCCGTTTATATTAACGATGGAAGATGTACACGTAAAACCGCTCTAATCCGGCTGAAACGTCGATATATGCAATAAAAACCGAACTTCTCCCCTTTTCAATATCTTACTCAGTATTTTAACGAGAAACAAATAGATGATTGAAAATGAAGTATTTAAGGTTATTATGTAATCAATTATGTGTTTGCATCATTTTTATCGTATATATATATGAATTAATACCCATGGACGGAAAATTCACAAAAACGTGGAAAACGGCAAAATATTGCCTAATTCGATGATATTTTGTTTAAATCACATGAAGGAAAAGGAGATGATAAACGTTAAAATATTGCTAAATTCGATGATTTTTCGTACGAAGCAAAATGCAAGAAAACTTGCTTAAAATGCAATATTATGCGAAATTCTGAGATTTGAAGGCCAAATCACATATCGTGATACTACATGAAATAGTATCGAAATATTGGTAAATATGAATATATTTACGTAATATCAAACTACATGAAAAACGTGAAAAAAGTCACTATATAACCATATTTGAGGATTTTAACTTCAAATCATAGAGCGAGGTTTCGTATTATTTAGTTCCAAGAAAAGACATATGACAATGTTGTTTCCAATACAAATGATAAAAATCAATGTGTTTTCATAGAATTAACTATAATGCTCTTGATTTTCCGTTTATATTAACGATGGAAGATGTACACGTAAAACCGCTCTAATACGGCTGAAACGTCGATATATGCAATAAAAACCGAACTTCTCCCCTTTTCAATATCTTACTCAGTATTTTAACGAGAAACAAATAGATGATTGAAAATGAAGTATTTAAGGTTATTATCTAATCAATAATGTGTTTACATCATTTTTATCGTATATATATATGAATTAATACCCATGGACGGAAAATTCACAAAAAAGGTGAAAACGGCAAAATATTGACTAGTTCGATGATATTTTGTTTAAATCACATGAAGGAAAAGGAGATGATAAACGTTAAAATATTGCTAAATTCGATGATTTTTCGTACGAAGCAAAATGCAAGAAAACTTGCTTAAAATGCAATATTATGCGAAATTCTGAGATTTGAAGGCCAAATCACATATCGTGATACTACATGAAATAGTATCGAAATAATGGTAAAAATGAATATATTTACGTAATATCAAACTACATGAAAAACGTGAAAAAGTCACTATATAACCATATTTGAGGATTTTAACTTCAAATCATAGAGCGAGTTTTCGTATTATTTAGTTCCAAGAAAAGACATATGACAATGTTGTTTCCAATACAAATGATAAAAAACAATGTGTTTTCATTAGAATTAACTATAATGTTCTTGATTTTCCGGTTATATTAACGAGGGAAGATGTACACGTAAAACCGCTCTAATCCGGCTGAAACGTCGATATATGCAATAAAAACCGAACTTCTCCCCTTTTCAATATCTTACTCAGTATTTTAACGAGAAACAAATAGATGATTGAAAATGAAGTATTTAAGGTTATTATCTAATCAATTATGTGTTTGCATCATTTTTATCGTATATATATATGAATTAATACCCATGGACGGAAAATTCACAAAAACGTGGAAAACGGCAAAATATTGCCTAATTCGATGATATTTTGTTTAAATCACATGAAGGAAAAGGAGATGATAAACGTTAAAATATTGCTAAATTCGATGATTTTTCGTACGAAGCAAAATGCAAGAAAACTTGCTTAAAATGCAATATTATGCGAAATTCTGAGATTTGAAGGCCAAATCACATATCGTGATACTACATGAAATAGTATCGAAATATTGGTAAAATGGAATATATTTACGTAATATCAAACTACATGAAAAACGTGAAAAAAGTCACTATATAACCATATTTGAGGATTTTACCTTCAAATCATAGAGCGAGGTTTCGTATTATTTAGATCCAAGAAAAGACATATGACAATGTTGTTTCCAATACAAATGATAAAAAACAATGTGTTTTCATTAGAATTAACTATAATGTTCTTGATTTTCCGTTTATATTAACGATGGAAGATGTACACGTAAAACCGCTCTAATCCGGCTGAAACGTCGATATATGCAATAAAAACCGAACTTCTCCCCTTTTCAATATCTTAATCAGTATTTTAACGAGAAAAAAATAGAGTATTGAAAATGAAGTATTTAAGGTTATTATCTAATCAATTATGTGTTTGCATCATTTTTATCGTATATATATATGAATTAATACCCATGGACGGAAAATTCACAAAAACGTGGAAAACGGCAAAATATTGCCTAGTTCGATGATATTTTGTTTAAATCACATGAAGGAAAAGGAGATGATAAACGTTAAAATATTGCTAAATTCGATGATTTTTCGTACGAAGCAAAATGCAAGAAAACTTGCTTAAAATGCAATATTATGCGAAATTCTGAGATTTGAGGGCCAAATCACATATCGTAATACTACATGAAATAGTATCGAAATATTGGTAAAAATGAATATATTTATGTAATATCAAACTACATGAAAAACGTGAAAAAAGTCACTATATAACAATATTTGAAGGATTTTAACTTCAAATCATAGAGCGAGGTTTCGTATTATTTAGATCCAAGAAAAGACATATGACAATGTTGTTTCCAATACAAATGATAAAAAATAATGTGTTTTCATTAGAATTAACTATAATGTTCTTGATTTTCCGTTTATATTAACGATGGAAGATGTGCACGTAAAACCGCTCTAATCCGGCTGAAACGTCGATATATGCAATAAAAACCGAACTTCTCCCCTTTTCAATATCTTACTCAGTATTTTAACGAGAAACAAATATATGATTGAAAATTAAGTATTTAAGGTTATTATCTAATCAATTATGTGTTTGCATCATTTTTATCGTATATATATATGAATTAATACCCATGGACGGAAAATTCACAAAAACGTGGAAAACGGCAAAATATTGCCTAATTCGATGATATTTTGTTTAAATCACATGAAGGAAAAGGAGATGATAAACGTTAAAATATTGCTAAATTCGATGATTTTTCGTACGAAGCAAAATGCAAGAAAACTTGCTTAAAATGCAATATAATGCGAAATTCTGAGATTTGAAGGCCAAATCACATATCGTGATAATACATGAAATAGTATCGAAATATTGGTAAATATGAATATATTTACGTAATATCAAACTACATGAAAAACGTGAAAAAGTCACTATATAACCATATTTGAGGATTTTAACTTCAAATCATAGAGCGAGTTTTCGTATTATTTAGTCTCAAGAAAAGACATATGACAATGTTGTTTCCAATACAAATGATAAAAAATAATGTGTTTTCATTAGAATTAACTATAATGTTCTTGATTTTCCGGTTATATTAACGAGGGAAGATGTACACGTAAAACCGCTCTAATCCGGCTGAAACGTCGATATATGCAATAAAAACCGAACTTCTCCCCTTTTCAATATCTTACTCAGTATTTTAACGAGAAACAAATAGATGATTGAAAATGAAGTATTTAAGGTTATTATCTAATCAATTATGTGTTTGCATCATTTTAATCGTATATATATATATGAATTAATACCCATGGACGGAAAAATCACAAAAACGTGGAAAACGGCAAAATATTGCCTAGTTCGATGATATTTTGTTTAAATCACATGAAGGAAAAGGAGGTGATAAACGTTAAAATATTGCTAAATTCGATGATTTTTCGTACGAAGCAAAATGCAAGAAAACTTGCTTAAAATGCAATATTATGCGAAATTCTGAGATTTGAAGGCCAAATCACATATCGTGATACTACATGAAATAGTATCGAAATATTGGTAAAAATGAATATATTTACGTAATATCAAACTACATGAAAAATGTGAAAAAAGTCACTATATAACCATATTTGAGGATTTTAACTTCAAATCATAGAGCGAGTTTTCGTATTATTTAGTTCCAAGAAAAGACATATGACAATGTTGTTTCCAATACAAATGATAAAAAACAATGTGTTTTCATTTGAATTACCTATAATGTTCTTGATTTTCCGTTTATATTAACGAGGGAAGATGTACACGTAAAACCGCTCTAATCCGGCTGAAACGTCGATATATGCAATAAAAACCGAACTTCTCCCCTTTTCAATATCTTACTCAGTATTTTAACGAGAAACAAATAGATGATTGAAAATGAAGTATTTAAGGTTATTATCTAATCAATTATGTGTTTGCATCATTTTTATCGTATATATCTGAATTAAAACCCGTGGACTGAAAATTCACAAAAACGTGGAAAACGGCATAATATTGCCTAATTCGATGATATTTTGTTTAAATCACATGAAGGAAAAGGAGATGATAAACGTCAAAATATTGCTATATTCGATGATTTTTCGTACGAAACAAAATGCAAGAAAACTTGCCTAAAATGCAATATTATGCGAAAATCTGAGATTTGAAGGCCAAATCACATGTCGTGATACTAGATGAAATAGTATCGAAATATTGGTAAAAATGAATATATTTACGTAATATCAAACTTAATGAAAAACGTGAAAAAAGTCACTATATAACCATATTTGAGGATTTTACCTTCAAATCATAGAGCGAGGTTTCGTATTATTTAGATCCAAGAAAAGACATATGACAATGTTGTTTCTAATACAAATGATAAAAAACAATGTGTTTTCATTAGAATTAACTATAATGTTCTTGATTTTCCGTTTATATTACCGATGGAAGATGTACACGTAAAACCGCTCTAATCCGGCTGAAACGTCGATATATGCAATAAAAACCGAACTTCTCCCCTTTTCAATATCTTACTCAGTATTTTAAAGAGAAACAAATAGATGATTGAAAATGAAGTATTTAAGGTTATTATCTAATCAATTATGTGTTTGCATCATTTTTATCGTATATATATATGAATTAATACCCATGGACGGAAAATTCACAAAAACGTGGAAAACGGCAAAATATTGCCTAATTCGATGATATTTTGTTTAAATCACATGAAGGAAAAGGAGATGATAAACGTTAAAATATTGCTAAATTCGATGATTTTTCGTACGAAGCAAAATGCAAGAAAACTTGCTTAAAATGCAATATTATGCGAAATTCTGAGATTTGAAGGCCAAATCACATATCGTGATACTACATGAAATAGTATCGAAATATTGGTAAAATGGAATATATTTACGTAATATCAAACTACATGAAAAACGTGAAAAAAGTCACTATATAACCATATTTGAGGATTTTACCTTCAAATCATAGAGCGAGGTTTCGTATTATTTAGATCCAAGAAAAGACATATGACAATGTTGTTTCCAATACAAATGATAAAAAACAATGTGTTTTCATTAGAATTAACTATAATGTTCTTGATTTTTCGTTTATATTAAAGATGGAAGATGTACACGTAAAACCGCTCTAATCCGGCTGAAACGTCGATATATGCAATAAAAACCGAACTTCTCCCCTTTTCAATATCTTACTCAGTATTTTAACGAGAAACAAATAGATGATTGAAAATGAAGTATTTAAGGTTATTATCTAATCAATTATGTGTTTGCATCATTTTTATCGTATATATATATGAACTAATACCCATGGACGGAAAATTCACAAAAACGTGGAAAACGGCAAAATATTGCCTAATTCGATGATAATTTGTTTAAATCACATGAAGGAAAAGGAGATGATAAACGTTAAAATATTGCTAAATTCGATGATTTTTCGTACGAAGCAAAATGCAAGAAAACTTGCTTAAAATGCAATATTATGCGAAATTCTGAGATTTGAAGGCCAAATCACATATCGTGATACTACATGAAATAGTATCGAAATATTGGTAAAAAGGAATATATTTACGTAATATCAAACTACATGAAAAACGTGAAAAAAGTCACTATATAACCATATTTGAGTATTTTACCTTCAAATCATAGAGCGAGGTTTCGTATTATTTAGATCCAAGAAAAGACATATGACAATGTTGTTTCCAATACAAATGATAAAAAACAATGTGTTTTCATTAGAATTAACTATAATGTTCTTGATTTTCCGTTTATATTAACGATGGAAGATGTACACGTAAAACCGCTCTAATCCGGCTGAAACGTCGATATATGCAATAAAAACCGAACTTCTCCCCTTTTCAATATCTTAATCAGTATTTTAACGAGAAACAAATAGATGATTGAAAATGAAGTATTTAAGGTTATTATCTAATCAATTATGTGTTTGCATCATTTTTATCGTATATATATATGAATTAATACCCTTGGACGGAAAATTCACAAAAACGTGGAAAACGGCAAAATATTGCCTAGTTCGATGATATTTTGTTTAAATCACATGAAGGAAAAGGAGATGATAAACGTTAAAATATTGCTAAATTCGATGATTTTTCGTACGAAGCAAAATGCAAGAAAACTTGCTTAAAATGCAATATTATGCGAAATTCTGAGATTTGAAGGCCAAATCACATATCGTGATACTACATGAAATAGTATCGAAATATTGGTAAAAATGAATATATTTACGTAATATCAAACTACATGAAAAATGTGAAAAAAGTCACTATATAACCATATTTGAGGATTTTAACTTCAAATCATAGAGCGAGTTTTCGTATTATTTAGTTCCAAGAAAAGACATATGACAATGTTGTTTCCAATACAAATGATAAAAAACAATGTGTTTTCATTTGAATTACCTATAATGTTCTTGATTTTCCGTTTATATTAACGAGGGAAGATGTACACGTAAAACCGCTCTAATCCGGCTGAAACGTCGATATATGCAATAAAAACCGAACTTCTCCCCTTTTCAATATCTTACTCAGTATTTTAACGAGAAACAAATAGATGATTGAAAATGAAGTATTTAAGGTTATTATCTAATCAATTATGTGTTTGCATCATTTTTATCGTATATATCTGAATTAAAACCCGTGGACTGAAAATTCACAAAAACGTGGAAAACGGCATAATATTGCCTAATTCGATGATATTTTGTTTAAATCACATGAAGGAAAAGGAGATGATAAACGTCAAAATATTGCTATATTCGATGATTTTTCGTACGAAACAAAATGCAAGAAAACTTGCCTAAAATGCAATATTATGCGAAAATCTGAGATTTGAAGGCCAAATCACATGTCGTGATACTAGATGAAATAGTATCGAAATATTGGTAAAAATGAATATATTTACGTAATATCAAACTTAATGAAAAACGTGAAAAAAGTCACTATATAACCATATTTGAGGATTTTACCTTCAAATCATAGAGCGAGGTTTCGTATTATTTAGATCCAAGAAAAGACATATGACAATGTTGTTTCTAATACAAATGATAAAAAACAATGTGTTTTCATTAGAATTAACTATAATGTTCTTGATTTTCCGTTTATATTACCGATGGAAGATGTATACGTAAAACCGCTCTAATCCGGCTGAAACGTCGATATATGCAATAAAAACCGAACTTCTCCCCTTTTTAATATCTTACTCAGTATTTTAAAGATAAACAAATAGATGATTGAAAATGAAGTATTTAAGGTTATTATCTAATCAATTATGTGTTTGCATCATTTTTATCGTATATATATATGAACTAATACCCATGGACGGAAAATTCACAAAAACGTGGAAAACGGCCAAATATTGCCTAATTCGATGATAATTTGTTTAAATCACATGAAGGAAAAGGAGATGATAAACGTTAAAATATTGCTAAATTCGATGATTTTTCGTACGAAGCAAAATGCAAGAAAACTTGCTTAAAATGCAATATTATGCGAAATTCTGAGATTTGAAGGCCAAATCACATATCGTGATACTACATGAAATAGTATCGAAATATTGGTAAAAAGGAATATATTTACGTAATATCAAACTACATGAAAATCGTGAAAAAAGTCACTATATAACCATATTTGAGGATTTTACCTTCAAATCATAGAGCGAGGTTTCGTATTATTTAGATCCAAGAAAAGACATATGACAATGTTGTTTCCAATACAAATGATAAAAAACAATGTGTTTTCATTAGAATTAACTATAATGTTCTTGATTCTCCGTTTATATTAACGATGGAAGATGTACACGTAAAACCGCTCTAATCCGGCTGAAACGTCGATATATGCAATAAAAACCGAACTTCTCCCCTTTTCAATATCTTAATCAGTATTTTAACGAGAAACAAATAGATGATTGAAAATGAAGTATTTAAGGCTATTATCTAATCAATTATGTGTTTGCATCATTTTTATCGTATATATATATGAATTAATACCCATGGACGGAAAATTCACAAAAACGTGGAAAACGGCAAAATATTGCCTAGTTCGATGATATTTTGTTTAAATCACATGAAGGAAAAGGAGATGATAAACGTTAAAATATTGCTAAATTCGATGATTTTTCGTACGAAGCAAAATGCAAGAAAACTTGCTTAAAATGCAATATTATGCGAAATTCTGAGATTTGAAGGCCAAATCACATATCGTGATACTACATGAAATAGTATCGAAATATTGGTAAAAATGAATATATTTACGTAATATCAAACTACATGAAAAATGTGAAAAAAGTCACTATATAACCATATTTGAGGATTTTAACTTCAAATCATAGAGCGAGTTTTCGTATAATTTAGTTCCAAGAAAAGACATATGACAATGTTGTTTCCAATACAAATGATAAAAAACAATGTGTTTTCATTTGAATTAACTATAATGTTCTTTATTTTCCGGTTATATTAACGAGGGAAGATGTACACGTAAAACCGCTCTAATCCGGCTGAAACGTCGATATATGCAATAAAAACCGAACTTCTCCCCTTTTCAATATCTTACTCAGTATTTTAACGAGAAACAAATAGATGATTGAAAATGAAGTATTTAAGGTTATTATCTAATCAATTATGTGTTTGCATCATTTTTATCGTATATATATATGAATTAATACCCATGGACGGAAAATTCACAAAAACGTGGAAAACGGCAAAATATTACCTAATTCGATGATATTTTGTTTAAATCACATGAAGGAAAAGGAGATGATGAACGTTAAAATATTGCTAAATTCGATGATTTTTCGTACGAAGCAAAATGCAAGAAAACTTGCTTAAAATGCAATATTATGCGAAATTCTGAGATTTGAAGGCCAAATCACATATCGTGATACTACATGAAATAGTATCGAAATATTGGTAAAATGGAATATATTTACGTAATATCAAACTACATGAAAAACGTGAAAAAAGTCACTATATAACCATATTTGAGGATTTTACCTTCAAATCATAGAGCGAGGTTTCGTATTATTTAGATCCAAGAAAAGACATATGACAATGTTGTTTCCAATACAAATGATAAAAAACAATGTGTTTTCATTAGAATTAACTATAATGTTCTTGATTTTTCGTTTATATTAACGATGGAAGATGTACACGTAAAACCGCTCTAATCCGGCTGAAACGTCGATATATGCAATAAAAACCGAACTTCTCCCCTTTTCAATATCTTACTCAGTATTTTAACGAGAAACAAATAGATGATTGAAAATGAAGTATTTAAGGTTATTATCTAATCAATTATGTGTTTGCATCATTTTTATCGTATATATATATGAACTAATACCCATGGACGGAAAATTCACAAAAACGTGGAAAACGGCAAAATATTGCCTAATTCGATGATAATTTGTTTAAATCACATGAAGGAAAAGGAGATGATAAACGTTAAAATATTGCTAAATTCGATGATTTTTCGTACGAAGCAAAATGCAAGAAAACTTGCTTAAAATGCAATATTATGCGAAATTCTGAGATTTGAAGGCCAAATCACATATCGTGATACTACATGAAATAGTATCGAAATATTGGTAAAAAGGAATATATTTACGTAATATCAAACTACATGAAAAACGTGAAAAAAGTCACTATATAACCATATTTGAGGATTTTACCTTCAAATCATAGAGCGAGGTTTTGTATTATTTAGATCCAAGAAAAGACATATGACAATGTTGTTTCCAATACAAACGATAAAAAACAATGTGTTTTCATTAGAATTAACTATAATGTTCTTGATTTTCCGTTTATATTAACGATGGAAGATGTACACGTAAAACCGCTCTAATCCGGCTGAAACGTCGATATATGCAATAAAAACCGAACTTCTCCCCTTTTCAATATCTTACTCAGTATTTTAAAGAGAAACAAATAGATGATTGAAAATGAAGTATTTAAGGTTATTATCTAATCAATTATGTGTTTGCATCATTTTTATCGTATATATATATGAATTAATACCCATGGACGGAAAATTCACAAAAACGTGGAAAACGGCAAAATTTTGCCTAATTCGATGATATTTTGTTTAAATCACATGAAGGAAAAGGAGATGATAAACGTTAAAATATTGCTAAATTCGATGATTTTTCGTACGAAGCAAAATGCAAGAAAACTTGCTTAAAATGCAATATTATGCGAAATTCTGAGATTTGAAGGCCAAATCACATATCGTGATACTACATGAAATAGTATCGAAATATTGGTAAAAAGGAATATATTTACGTAATATCAAACTACATGAAAAACGTGAAAAAAGTCACTATATAACCATATTTGAGGATTTTACCTTCAAATCATAGAGCGAGGTTTCGTGTTATTTAGATCCAAGAAAAGACATATGACAATGTTGTTTCCAATACAAATGATAAAAAACAATGTGTTTTCATTAGAATTAACTATAATGTTCTTGATTTTCCGTTTATATTAACGATGGAAGATGTACACGTAAAACCGCTCTAATCCGGCTGAAACGTCGATATATGCAATAAAAACCGAACTTCTCCCCTTTTCAATATCTTAATCAGTATTTTAACGAGAAACAAATAGATGATTGAAAATGAAGTATTTAAGGTTATTATCTAATCAATTATGTGTTTGCATCATTTTTATCGTATATATATATGAATTAATACCCTTGGACGGAAAATTCACAAAAACGTGGAAAACGGCAAAATATTGCCTAGTTCGATGATATTTTGTTTAAATCACATGAAGGAAAAGGAGATGATAAACGTTAAAATATTGCTAAATTCGATGATTTTTCGTACGAAGCAAAATGCAAGAAAACTTGCTTAAAATGCAATATTATGCGAAATTCTGAGATTTGAAGGCCAAATCACATATCGTGATACTACATGAAATAGTATCGAAATATTGGTAAAAATGAATATATTTACGTAATATCAAACTACATGAAAAATGTGAAAAAAGTCACTATATAACCATATTTGAGGATTTTAACTTCAAATCATAGAGCGAGTTTTCGTATTATTTAGTTCCAAGAAAAGACATATGACAATGTTGTTTCCAATACAAATGATAAAAAACAATGTGTTTTCATTTGAATTACCTATAATGTTCTTGATTTTCCGTTTATATTAACGAGGGAAGATGTACACGTAAAACCGCTCTAATCCGGCTGAAACGTCGATATATGCAATAAAAACCGAACTTCTCCCCTTTTCAATATCTTACTCAGTATTTTAACGAGAAACAAATAGATGATTGAAAATGAAGTATTTAAGGTTATTATCTAATCAATTATGTGTTTGCATCATTTTTATCGTATATATCTGAATTAAAACCCGTGGACTGAAAATTCACAAAAACGTGGAAAACGGCATAATATTGCCTAATTCGATGATATTTTGTTTAAATCACATGAAGGAAAAGGAGATGATAAACGTCAAAATATTGCTATATTCGATGATTTTTCGTACGAAACAAAATGCAAGAAAACTTGCCTAAAATGCAATATTATGCGAAAATCTGAGATTTGAAGGCCAAATCACATGTCGTGATACTAGATGAAATAGTATCGAAATATTGGTAAAAATGAATATATTTACGTAATATCAAACTTAATGAAAAACGTGAAAAAAGTCACTATATAACCATATTTGAGGATTTTACCTTCAAATCATAGAGCGAGGTTTCGTATTATTTAGATCCAAGAAAAGACATATGACAATGTTGTTTCTAATACAAATGATAAAAAACAATGTGTTTTCATTAGAATTAACTATAATGTTCTTGATTTTCCGTTTATATTACCGATGGAAGATGTACACGTAAAACCGCTCTAATCCGGCTGAAACGTCGATATATGCAATAAAAACCGAACTTTCCCCTTTTCAATATCTTACTCAGTATTTTAAAGAGAAACAAATAGATGATTGAAAATGAAGTATTTAAGGTTATTATCTAATCAATTATGTGTTTGCATCATTTTTATCGTATATATATATGAATTAATACCCATGGACGGAAAATTCACAAAAACGTGGAAAACGGCAAAATATTGCCTAATTCGATGATATTTTGTTTAAATCACATGAAGGAAAAGGAGATGATAAACGTTAAAATATTGCTAAATTCGATGATTTTTCGTACGAAGCAAAATGCAAGAAAACTTGCTTAAAATGCAATATTATGCGAAATTCTGAGATTTGAAGGCCAAATCACATATCGTGATACTACATGAAATAGTATCGAAATATTGGTAAAAAGGAATATATTTACGTAATATCAAACTACATGAAAATCGTGAAAAAAGTCACTATATAACCATATTTGAGGATTTTACCTTAAATCAAAGAGCGAGGTTTCGTATTATTTAGATCCAAGAAAAGACATATGACAATGTTGTTTCCAATACAAATGATAAAAAACAATGTGTTTTCATTAGAATTAACTATAATGTTCTTGATTTTCCGTTTATATTAACGATGGAAGATGTACACGTAAAACCGCTCTAATCCGGCTGAAACGTCGATATATGCAATAAAAACCGAACTTCTCCCCTTTTCAATATCTTAATCAGTATTTTAACGAGAAACAAATAGATGATTGAAAATGAAGTATTTAAGGTTATTATCTAATCAATTATGTGTTTGCATCATTTTTATCGTATATATATATGAATTAATACCCATGGACGGAAAATTCACAAAAACGTGGAAAACGGCAAAATATTGCCTAGTTCGATGATATTTTGTTTAAATCACATGAAGGAAAAGGAGATGATAAACGTTAAAATATTGCTAAATTCGATGATTTTTCGTACGAAGCAAAATGCAAGAAAACTTGCTTAAAATGCAATATTATGCGAAATTCTGAGATTTGAAGGCCAAATCACATATCGTGATACTACATGAAATAGTATCGAAATATTGGTAAAAATGAATATATTTACGTAATATCAAACTACATGAAAAATGTGAAAAAAGTCACTATATAACCATATTTGAGGATTTTAACTTCAAATCATAGAGCGAGTTTTCGTATAATTTAGTTCCAAGAAAAGACATATGACAATGTTGTTTCCAATACAAATGATAAAAAACAATGTGTTTTCATTTGAATTAACTATAATGTTCTTTATTTTCCGGTTATATTAACGAGGGAAGATGTACACGTAAAACCGCTCTAATCCGGCTGAAACGTCGATATATGCAATAAAAACCGAACTTCTCCCCTTTTCAATATCTTACTCAGTATTTTAACGAGAAACAAATAGATGATTGAAAATGAAGTATTTAAGGTTATTATCTAATCAATTATGTGTTTGCATCATTTTTATCGTATATATATATGAATTAATACCCATGGACGGAAAATTCACAAAAACGTGGAAAACGGCAAAATATTGCCTAATTCGATGATATTTTGTTTAAATCACATGAAGGAAAAGGAGATGATGAACGTTAAAATATTGCTTAATTCGATGATTTTTCGTACGAAGCAAAATGCAAGAAAACTTGCTTAAAATGCAATATTATGCGAAATTCTGAGATTTGAAGGCCAAATCACATATCGTGATACTACATGAAATAGTATCGAAATATTGGTAAAATGGAATATATTTACGTAATATCAAACTACATGAAAAACGTGAAAAAAGTCACTATATAACCATATTTGAGGATTTTACCTTCAAATCATAGAGCGAGGTTTCGTATTATTTAGATCCAAGAAAAGACATATGACAATGTTGTTTCCAATACAAATGATAAAAAACAATGTGTTTTCATTAGAATTAACTATAATGTTCTTGATTTTTCGTTTATATTAACGATGGAAGATGTACACGTAAAACCGCTCTAATCCGGCTGAAACGTCGATATATGCAATAAAAACCGAACTTCTCCCCTTTTCAATATCTTACTCAGTATTTTAACGAGAAACAAATAGATGATTGAAAATGAAGTATTTAAGGTTATTATCTAATCAATTATGTGTTTGCATCATTTTTATCGTATATATATATGAACTAATACCCATGGACGGAAAATTCACAAAAACGTGGAAAACGGCAAAATATTGCCTAATTCGATGATAATTTGTTTAAATCACATGAAGGAAAAGGAGATGATAAACGTTAAAATATTGCTAAATTCGATGATTTTTCGTACGAAGCAAAATGCAAGAAAACTTGCTTAAAATGCAATATTATGCGAAATTCTGAGATTTGAAGGCCAAATCACATATCGTGATACTACATGAAATAGTATCGAAATATTGGTAAAAAGGAATATATTTACGTAATATCAAACTACATGAAAAACGTGAAAAAAGTCACTATATAACCATATTTGAGGATTTTACCTTCAAATCATAGAGCGAGGTTTTGTATTATTTAGATCCAAGAAAATACATATGACAATGTTGTTTCCAATACAAATGATAAAAAACAATGTGTTTTCATTAGAATTAACTATAATGTTCTTGATTTTCCGTTTATATTAACGATGGAAGATGTACACGTAAAACCGCTCTAATCCGGCTGAAACGTCGATATATGCAATAAAAACCGAACTTCTCCCCTTTTCAATATCTTAATCAGTATTTTAACGAGAAACAAATAGATGATTGAAAATGAAGTATTTAAGGTTATTATCTAATCAATTATGTGTTTGCATCATTTTTATCGTATATATATATGAATTAATACCCATGGACGGAAAATTCACAAAAACGTGGAAAACGGCAAAATATTGCCTAGTTCGATGATATTTTGTTTAAATCACATGAAGGAAAAGGAGATGATAAACGTTAAAATATTGCTAAATTCGATGATTTTTCGTACGAAGCAAAATGCAAGAAAACTTGCTTAAAATGCAATATTATGCGAAATTCTGAGATTTGAAGGCCAAATCACATATCGTGATACTACATGAAATAGTATCGAAATATTGGTAAAATGGAATATATTTACGTAATATCAAACTACATGAAAAACGTGAAAAAAGTCACTATATAACCATATTTGAGGATTTTACCTTCAAATCATAGAGCGAGGTTTCGTATTATTTAGATCCAAGAAAAGACATATGACAATGTTGTTTCCAATACAAATGATAAAAAACAATGTGTTTTCATTAGAATTAACTATAATGTTCTTGATTTTTCGTTTATATTAACGATGGAAGATGTACACGTAAAACCGCTCTAATCCGGCTGAAACGTCGATATATGCAATAAAAACCGAACTTCTCCCCTTTTCAATATCTTACTCAGTATTTTAACGAGAAACAAATAGATGATTGAAAATGAAGTATTTAAGGTTATTATCTAATCAATTATGTGTTTGCATCATTTTTATCGTATATATATATGAACTAATACCCATGGACGGAAAATTCACAAAAACGTGGAAAACGGCAAAATATTGCCTAATTCGATGATAATTTGTTTAAATCACATGAAGGAAAAGGAGATGATAAACGTTAAAATATTGCTAAATTCGATGATTTTTCGTACGAAGCAAAATGCAAGAAAACTTGCTTAAAATGCAATATTATGCGAAATTCTGAGATTTGAAGGCCAAATCACATATCGTGATACTACATGAAATAGTATCGAAATATTGGTAAAAAGGAATATATTTACGTAATATCAAACTACATGAAAAACGTGAAAAAAGTCACTATATAACCATATTTGAGGATTTTACCTTCAAATCATAGAGCGAGGTTTTGTATTATTTAGATCCAAGAAAAGACATATGACAATGTTGTTTCCAATACAAATGATAAAAAACAATGTGTTTTCATTAGAATTAACTATAATGTTCTTGATTTTCCGTTTATATTAACGATGGAAGATGTACACGTAAAACCGCTCTAATCCGGCTGAAACGTCGATATATGCAATAAAAACCGAACTTCTCCCCTTTTCAATATCTTAATCAGTATTTTAACGAGAAACAAATAGATGATTGAAAATGAAGTATTTAAGGTTATTATCTAATCAATTATGTGTTTGCATCATTTTTATCGTATATATATATGAATTAATACCCATGGACGGAAAATTCACAAAAACGTGGAAAACGGCAAAATATTGCCTAGTTCGATGATATTTTGTTTAAATCACATGAAGGAAAAGGAGATGATAAACGTTAAAATATTGCTAAATT
>NC_091233.1:1153224-1168918 GCF_040958095.1 Procambarus clarkii | reverse complement strand
ACGAAACCTCGCTCTATGATTTGAAGGTAAAATCCTCAAATATAGTTATATAGTGAATTTTTTCACGTTTTTCATGTAGTTTGGTATTACGTAAATATATTCATTTTTACCAATATTTCGATACTATTTCATGTAGTATCACGATATGTGATTTGGCCTTCAAATCTCAGAATTTCGCAAAATATTTCATTTTAAGCAAGTTTTCTTGCATTTTGCTTCTTTCGAAAAATCATCGAATTTAGCAATATTTTAACGTTTATCATCTCCTTTTCCTTCATGTGATTTAAACAAAATATCATCGAATTAGGCAATATTTTGCCGTTTTCCACGTTTTTGTGAATTTTCCGTCCATGGGTATTAATTCATATATATATACGATAAAAATGATGCAAACACATAATTGATTAGATAATAACCTTAAATACTTCATTTTCAATCATCTATTTGTTTCTCGTTAAAATACTGAGTAAGATATTGAAAAGGGGAGAAGTTCGGTTTTTATTGCATATATCGACGTTTCAGCCGGATTAGAGCGGTTTTACGTGTACATCTTCCATCGTTAATATAAACGAAAAATCAAGAACATTATAGTTAATTCTAATGAAAACACATTGTTTTTTATCATTTGTATTGGAAACAACATTGTCATATGTCTTTTCTTGGATCTAAATAATACGAAACCTCGCTCTATGATTTGAAGTTAAAATCCTCAAATATGGTTATATAGTGACTTTTTTCACGTTTTTCATGTAGTTTGATATTACGTAAATATATTCATTTTTACCAATATTTCGATACTATTTCATGTAGTATCACGATATGTGATTTGCCCTTCAAATCTCAGAATTTCGCATAATATTGCATTTTAGGCAAGTTTTCTTGCATTTTGTTTCGTACGAAAAATCATCGAATATAGCAATATTTTGACGTTTATCATCTCCTTTTCTTTCATGTGATTTAAACAAAATATCATCGAATTAGGCAATATTATGCCGTTTTCCACGTTTTTGTGAATTTTCAGTCCATGGGTTTTAATTCATATATATACGATAAAAATGATGCAAACACACAATTGATTAGATAATAACCTTGAATACTTCATTTTCAATCATCTATTTGTTTCTCGTTAAAATACTGAGTAAGATATTGAAAAGGGGAGAAGTTCGGTTTTTATTGCATATATCGACGTTTCAGCCGGATTAGAGCGGTTTTACGTGTACATCTTCCATCGTTAATATAAACGAAAAATCAAGAACATTATAGTTAATTCTAATGAAAACACATTGTTTTTTATCATTTGTATTGGAAACAACATTGTCATATGTCTTTTCTTGGATCTAAATAATACGAAACCTCGCTCTATGATTTGAAGGTAAAATCCTCAAATATGGTTATATATTATTATTATTAACATCTTTATTGACAAAATTAATTACAATTTTGCCTAATCTGAGGATTTTGATAGTCTTATTAAATTGAGGTTAATGCTAGTATTCACTGTCACGCAGGACAGAGGGTCATACATAAGACAATAGGTCTAAACTGTAGGCTGAAGCACATATATATCACGGTTACAATCAATGTTTTAATGTGTGGATATGTGAAAACAACTTTCTATTGTGCACTGCCACACAAGGGCAGGGATGGGTTCATAAGTGATGCAGCTTAGAATATAAGTAGAAATTGTTCTTCATTCTTTAAAATGGACAAGCAAATTTTGGGTAGTGACTTTTTTCACGTTTTTCATGTAGTTTGATATTACGTAAATATATTCATTTTTACCAATATTTCGATACTATTTCATGTAGTATCACGATATGTGATTTAGCCTTCATATCTCAGAATTTCGCATAATATTGCATTTTAAGCAAGTTTTCTTGCATTTTGCTTTGTACAAAAAATCATCGAATTTAGCAATATTTTAACGTTCATTATCTCCTTTTCCTTCATGCGATTAAAACAAAATATCATCGAATTAGGCAATATTTTGCCGTTTTCCACGTTTTTGTGAATTTTCCGTCCATGGGTATTAATTCATATATATATATACGATAAAAATGATGCAAACACATAATTGATTAGATAATAACCTTAAATACTTCATTTTCAATCATCTATTTGTTTCTCGTTAAAATACTGAGTAAGATATTGAAAAGGGGAGAAGTTCGGTTTTTATTGCATATATCGACGTTTCAGCCGGATTAGAGCGGTTTTACGTGTACATCTTCCATCGTTAATATAAACGGAAAATCAAGAACATTATAGTTAATTCTAATGAAAACACATTGTTTTTTATCATTTGTATTGGAAACAACATTGTCATATGTCTTTTCTTGGATCTAAATAATACGAAACCTCGCTCTATGATTTGAAGTTAAAATCCTCAAATATGGATATATTGTGACTTTTTTCACGTTTTTCATGTAGTTTGATATTACGTAAATATATTCATTTTTACCAATATTTCGATACTATTTCATGTAGTATCACGATATGTGATTTGCCCTTCAAATCTCAGAATTTCGCATAATATTGCATTTTAGGCAAGTTTTCTTGCATTTTGTTTCGTACGAAAAATCATCGAATATAGCAATATTTTGACGTTTATCATCTCCTTTTCCTTCATGTGATTTAAACAAAATATCATCGAATTAGGCAATATTATGCCGTTTTCCACGTTTTTTGTGAATTTTCAGTCCATATGTTTCATTTCATATATATACGATAAAAATGATGCAAACACATAATTGATTAGATAATAACCTTAAATACTTCATTTTCAATCATCTATTTGTTTCTCGTTAAAATACTGAGTAAGATATTGAAAAGGGGAGAAGTTCGGTTTTAATTGCATATATCGACGTTTCAGCCGGATTAGAGCGGTTTTACGTGTACATCTTCCATCGTTAATATAAACGGAAAATCAAGAACATTATAGTTAATTCTAATGAAAACACATTGTTTTTTATCATTTGTATTGGAAACAACATTGTCATATGTCTTTTCTTGGATCTAAATAATACGAAACCTCGCTCTATGATTTGAAGGTAAAATCCTCAAATATGGTTATATAGTGATTTTTTCACGTTTTTCATGTAGTTTGGTATTACGTAAATATATTCATTTTTACCAATATTTCGATACTATTTCATGTAGTATCACGATATGTGATTTGGCCTTCAAATCTCAGAATTTCGCAAAATATTGCATTTTAAGCAAGTTTTCTTGCATTTTGCTTCGTACGAAAAATCATCGAATTTAGCAATATTTTAACGTTTATCATCTCCTTTTCCTTCATGTGATTTAAACAAAATATCATCGAATTAGGCAATATTTTGCCGTTTTCCACGTTTTTGTGAATTTTCCGTCCATGGGTATTAATTCATATATATATACGATAAAAATGATGCAAACACATAATTGATTAGATAATAACCTTAAATACTTCATTTTCAATCATCTATTTGTTTCTCGTTAAAATACTGAGTAAGATATTGAAAAGGGGAGAAGTTCGGTTTTTATTGCATATATCGACGTTTCAGCCGGATTAGAGCGGTTTTCCGTGTACATCTTCCATCGTTAATATAAACGAAAAATCAAGAACATTATAGTTAATTCTAATGAAAACACATTGTTTTTTATCATTTGTATTGGAAACAACATTGTCATATGTCTTTTCTTGGATCTAAATAATACGAAACCTCGCTCTATGATTTGAAGTTAAAATCCTCAAATATGGTTATATAGTGACTTTTTTCACGTTTTTCATGTAGTTTGATATTACGTAAATATATTCATTTTTACCAATATTTCGATACTATTTCATGTAGTATCACGATATGTGATTTGGCCTTCAAATTTCAGAATTTCACATAATATTGCATTTTAGGCAAGTTTTCTTGCATTTTGTTTCGTACGAAAAATCATCGAATATAGCAATATTTTGACGTTTATCATCTCCTTTTCCTTCATGTGATTTAAACAAAATATCATCGAATTAGGCAATATTATGCCGTTTTCCACGTTTTTGTGAATTTTCAGTCCATATGTTTTAATTCATATATATACGATAAAAATTATGCAAACACACAATTGATTAGATAATAACCTTAAATACTTCATTTTCAATCATCTATTTGTTTCTCGTTAAAATACTGAGTAAGATATTGAAAAGGGGAGAAGTTCGGTTTTTATTGCATATATCGACGTTTCAGCCGGATTAGAGCGGTTTTACGTGTACATCTTCCCTCGTTAATATAAACGGAAAATCAAGAACATTATAGTTAATTCTAATGAAAACACATTGTTTTTTATCATTTGTATTGGAAACAACATTGTCATATGTCTTTTCTTGGAACTAAATAATACGCAAACTCGCTCTATGATTTGAAGTTAAAATCCTCAAATATGGTTACATAGTGACTTTTTTCACGTTTTTCATGTAGTTTGATATTACGTAAATATATTCATTTTTACCAATATTTCGATACTATTTCATGTAGTATCACGATATGTGATTTGGCCTTCAAATCTCAGAATTTCGCATAATATTGCATTTTAAGCAAGTTTTCTTGCATTTTGCTTCGTACGAAAAATCATCGAATTTAGCAATATTTTGACGTTTATCATCTCCCTTTCCTTCATGTGATTTAAACAAAATATCATCGAATTTGGCAATAATTTGCCGTTTTCAACGTTTTTGTGAATTTTCAGTCCACGGGTTTTAATTCATATATATACGATAAAAATGATGCAAACACATAATTGATTAGATAATAACCTTAAATACTTCATTTTCAATCATCTATTTGTTTCTCGTTAAAATACTGAGTAAGATATTGAAAAGGGGAGAAGTTCGGTTTTTATTGTATATATCGACGTTTCAGCCGGATTAGAGCGGTTTTACGTGTACATCTTCCATCGTTAATATAAACGGAAAATCATGAACATTATAGTTAATTCTAATGAAAACACATTGTTTTTTATCATTTGTATTGGAAACAACATTGTCATATGTCTTTTCTTGGATCTAAATAATACGAAACCTCGCTCTATGATTTGAAGGTAAAATCCTCATATATGGTTATATATTATTATTATTAACATCTTTATTGACAAAATTAATTACAATTTTGCCTAATCTGAGGATTTTGATAGTCTTATTAAATTGAGGTTAATGCTAGTATTCACTGTCACGCAGGACAGAGGGTCATACATAAGACAATAGGTCTAAACTGTAGGCTGAAGCACATATATATCACGGTTACAATCAATGTTTTAATGTGTGGATATGTGAAAACAACTTTCTATTGTGCACTGCCACACAAGGGCAGGGATGGGTTCATAAGTGATGCAGCTTAGAATATAAGTAGAAATTGTTCTTCATTCTTTAAAATGGACAAGCAAATTTTGGGTAGTGACTTTTTTCACGTTTTTCATGTAGTTTGATATAACGTAAATATATTCATTTTTTCCAATATTTCGATACTATTTCATGTAGTATCACGATATGTGATTTGGCCTTCATATCTCAGAATTTCGCATAATATTGCATTTTAAGCAAGTTTTCTTGCATTTTGCTTCGTACGAAAAATCATCGAATTTAGCAATATTTTAACGTTTATTATCTCCTTTTCCTTCATGTGATTTAAACAAAATATCATCGAATTAGGCAATATTTTGCCGTTTTCCACGTTTTTGTGAATTTTCCGTCCATGGGTATTAATTCATATATATATACGATAAAAATGATGCAAACACATAATTGATTAGATAATAACCTTAAATACTTCATTTTCAATCATCTATTTGTTTCTCGTTAAAATACTGAGTAAGATATTGAAAAGGGGAGAAGTTCGGTTTTTATTGCATATATCGACGTTTCAGCCGGATTAGAGCGGTTTTACGTGTACATCTTCCCTCGTTAATATAAACGGAAAATCAAGAACATTATAGTTATTTCTAATGAAAACACATTGTTTTTTATCATTTGTATTGGAAACAACATTGTCATATGTCTTTTCTTGGAACTAAATAATACGCAAACTCGCTCTATGATTTGAAGTTAAAATCCTCAAATATGGTTACATAGTGACTTTTTTCACGTTTTTCATGTAGTTTGATATTACGTAAATATATTCATTTTTACCAATATTTCGATACTATTTCATGTAGTATCACGATATGTGATTTGGCCTTCAAATCTCAGAATTTCGCATAATATTGCATTTTAAGCAAGTTTTCTTGCATTTTGCTTCGTACGAAAAATCATCGAATTTAGCACTATTTTGACGTTTATCATCTCCCTTTCCTTCATGTGATTTAAACAAAATATCATCGAATTTGGCAATAATTTGCCGTTTTCAACGTTTTTGTGAATTTTCAGTCCACGGGTTTTAATTCATATATATACGATAAAAATGATGCAAACACATAATTGATTAGATAATAACCTTAAATACTTCATTTTCAATCATCTATTTGTTTCTCGTTAAAATACTGAGTAAGATATTGAAAAGGGGAGAAGTTCGGTTTTTATTGTATATATCGACGTTTCAGCCGGATTAGAGCGGTTTTACGTGTACATCTTCCATCGTTAATATAAACGGAAAATCATGAACATTATAGTTAATTCTAATGAAAACACATTGTTTTTTATCATTTGTATTGGAAACAACATTGTCATATGTCTTTTCTTGGATCTAAATAATACGAAACCTCGCTCTATGATTTGAAGGTAAAATCCTCATATATGGTTATATATTATTATTATTAACATCTTTATTGACAAAATTAATTACAATTTTGCCTAATCTGAGGATTTTGATAGTCTTATTAAATTGAGGTTAATGCTAGTATTCACTGTCACGCAGGACAGAGGGTCATGCATAAGACAATAGGTCTAAACTGTAGGCTGAAGCACATATATATCACGGTTACAATCAATGTTTTAATGTGTGGATATGTGAAAACAACTTTCTATTGTGCACTGCCACACAAGGGCAGGGATGGGTTCATAAGTGATGCAGCTTAGAATATAAGTAGAAATTGTTCTTCATTCTTTAAAATGGACAAGCAAATTTTGGGTAGTGACTTTTTTCACGTTTTTCATGTAGTTTGATATAACGTAAATATATTCATTTTTTCCAATATTTCGATACTATTTCATGTAGTATCACGATATGTGATTTGGCCTTCATATCTCAGAATTTCGCATAATATTGCATTTTAAGCAAGTTTTCTTGCATTTTGCTTCGTACGAAAAATCATCGAATTTAGCAATATTTTAACGTTTATTATCTCCTTTTCCTTCATGTGATTTAAACAAAATATCATCGAATTAGGCAATATTTTGCCGTTTTCCACGTTTTTGTGAATTTTCCGTCCATGGGTATTAATTCATATATATATACGATAAAAATGATGCAAACACATAATTGATTAGATAATAACCTTAAATACTTCATTTTCAATCATCTATTTGTTTCTCGTTAAAATACTGAGTAATATATTGAAAAGGGGAGAAGTTCGGTTTTTATTGTATATATCGACGTTTCAGCCGGATTAGAGCGGTTTTACGTGTACATCTTCCATCGTTAATATAAACGGAAAATCAAGAACATTATAGTTAATTCTAATGAAAACACATTGTTTTTTATCATTTGTATTGGAAACAACATTGTCATATGTCTTTTCTTGGATCTAAATAATACGAAACCTCGCTCTATGATTTGAAGGTAAAATCCTCATATATGGTTATATATTATTATTATTAACATCTTTATTGACAAAATTAATTACAATTTTGCCTAATCTGAGGATTTTGATAGTCTTATTAAATTGAGGTTAATGCTAGTATTCACTGTCACGCAGGACAGAGGGTCATACATAAGACAATAGGTCTAAACTGTAGGCTGAAGCACATATATATCACGGTTACAATCAATGTTTTAATGTGTGGATATGTGAAAACAACTTTCTATTGTGCACTGCCACACAAGGGCAGGGATGGGTTCATAAGTGATGCAGCTTAGAATATAAGTAGAAATTGTTCTTCATTCTTTAAAATGGACAAGCAAATTTTGGGTAGTGACTTTTTTCACGTTTTTCATGTAGTTTGATATAACGTAAATATATTCATTTTTACCAATATTTCGATACTATTTCATGTAGTATCACGATATGTGATTTGGCCTTCATATCTCAGAATTTCGCATAATATTGCATTTTAAGCAAGTTTTCTTGCATTTTGCTTCGTACGAAAAATCATCGAATTTAGCAATATTTTAACGTTTATTATCTCCTTTTCCTTCATGTGATTTAAACAAAATATCATCGAATTAGGCAATATTTTGCCGTTTTCCACGTTTTTGTGAATTTTCCGTCCATGGGTATTAATTCATATATATATACGATAAAAATGATGCAAACACATAATTGATTAGATAATAACCTTAAATACTTCATTTCAATCATCTATTTGTTTCTCGTTAAAATACTGAGTAAGATATTGAAAAGGGGAGAAGTTCGGTTTTTATTGCATATATCGACGTTTCAGCCGGATTAGAGCGGTTTTACGTGTACATCTTCCATCGTTAATATAAACGGAAAATCAAGAACATTATAGTTAATTCTAATGAAAACACATTGTTTTTTATCATTTGTATTGGAAACAACATTGTCATATGTCTTTTCTTGGATCTAAATAATACGAAACCTCGCTCTATGATTTGAAGTTAAAATCCTCAAATATGGTTATATAGTGACTTTTTTCACGTTTTTCATGTAGTTTGATATTACGTAAATATATTCATTTTTACCAATATTTCGATACTATTTCATGTAGTATCACGATATGTGATTTGGCCTTCAAATTTCAGAATTTCACATAATATTGCATTTTAGGCAAGTTTTCTTGCATTTTGTTTCGTACGAAAAATCATCGAATATAGCAATATTTTGACGTTTATCATCTCCTTTTCCTTCATGTGATTTAAACAAAATATCATCGAATTAGGCAAAATTATGCCGTTTTCCACGTTTTTGTGAATTTTCAGTCCATATGTTTTAATTCATATATATACGATAAAAATTATGCAAACACACAATTGATTAGATAATAACCTTAAATACTTCATTTTCAATCTTCTATTTGTTTCTCGTTAAAATACTGAGTAAGATATTGAAAAGGGGAGAAGTTCGGTTTTTATTGCATATATCGACGTTTCAGCCGGATTAGAGCGGTTTTACGTGTACATCTTCCCTCGTTAATATAAACGGAAAATCAAGAACATTATAGTTAATTCTAATGAAAACACATTGTTTTTTATCATTTGTATTGGAAACAACATTGTCATATGTCTTTTCTTGGAACTAAATAATACGCAAACTCGCTCTATGATTTGAAGTTAAAATCTTCAAATATGGTTACATAGTGACTTTTTTCACGTTTTTCATGTAGTTTGATATTACGTAAATATATTCATTTTTACCAATATTTCGATACTATTTCATGTAGTATCACGATATGTGATTTGGCCTTCAAATCTCAGAATTTCGCATAATATTGCATTTTAAGCAAGTTTTCTTGCATTTTGCTTCGTACGAAAAATCATCGAATTTAGCAATATTTTGACGTTTATCATCTCCTTTTCCTTCATGTGATTTAAACAAAATATCATCGAATTTGGCAATAATTTGCCGTTTTCAACGTTTTTGTGAATTTTCAGTCCACGGGTTTTAATTCATATATATACGATAAAAATGATGCAAACACATAATTGATTAGATAATAACCTTAAATACTTCATTTTCAATCATCTATTTGTTTCTCGTTAAAATACTGAGTAAGATATTGAAAAGGGGAGAAGTTCGGTTTTTATTGTATATATCGACGTTTCAGCCGGATTAGAGCGGTTTTACGTGTACATCTTCCATCGTTAATATAAACGGAAAATCAAGAACATTATAGTTAATTCTAATGAAAACACATTGTTTTTTATCATTTGTATTGGAAACAACATTGTCATATGTCTTTTCTTGGATCTAAATAATACGAAACCTCGCTCTATGATTTGAAGGTAAAATCCTCAAATATGGTTATATAGTGACTTTTTTCACGTTTTTCATGTAGTTTGATATTACGTAAATATATTCATTTTTACCAATATTTCGATACTATTTCATGTAGTATCACGATATGTGATTTGGCCTTCAAATCTCAGAATTTCACATAATATTGCATTTTAAGCAAGTTTTCTTGCATTTTGCTTCGTACGAAAAATCATCGAATTTAGCAATATTTTAACGTTTATCATCTCCTTTTCCTTCATGTGATTTAAACAAAATATCATTGAACTAGGCAATATTTTGCCGTTTTCCACGTTTTTGTAAATTTTCAGTCCATGGGTTTTATTTCATATATATACGATAAAAATGATGCAAACACACAATTGATTAGATAATAACCTTAAACACTTCATTTTCAATCATCTATTTGTTTCTCGTTAAAATACTGAGTAAGATATTGAAAAGGGGAGAAGTTCGGTTTTATTGCATATATCGACGTTTCAGCCGGATTAGAGCGGTTTTACGTGTACATCTTCCATCGTTAATATAAACGGAAAATCAAGAACATTATAGTTAATTCTAATGAAAACACATTGTTTTTTATCATTTGTATTGGAAACAACATTGTCATATGTCTTTTCTTGGATTAAATAATACGAAACCTCGCTCTATGATTTGAAGTTAAAATCCTCAAATATGGTTATATAGTGACTTTTTTCACGTTTTTCATGTAGTTTGATATTACGTAAATATATTAATTTTTACCAATATTTCGATACTATTTCATGTAGTATTACGATATGTGATATGGCCTTTAAATCTCAGAATTTCGCATAACATTGCATTTTAGGCAATTTTTCTTGCATTTTGTTTCGTACGAAAAATCATCGAATATAGCAATATTTTGACGTTTATCATCTCCTTTTCCTTCATGTGATTTAAACAAAATATCATCGAATTAGGCAATATTTTGCCGTTTTCCACGTTTTTGTGAATTTTCCGTCCATGGGTATTAATTCATATATATATACGATAAAAATGATGCAAACACATAATTGATTAGATAATAACCTTAAATACTTCATTTTCAATCATCTATTTGTTTCTCGTTAAAATACTGAGTAAGATATTGAAAAGGGGAGAAGTTCGGTTTTTATTGCATATATCGACGTTTCAGCCGGATTAGAGCGGTTTTACGTGTACATCTTCCATCGTTAATATAAACGAAAAATCAAGAACATTATAGTTAATTCTAATGAAAACACATTGTTTTTTATCATTTGTATTGGAAACTACATTGTCATATGTCTTTTCTTGGATCTAAATAATACGAAACCTCGCTCTATGATTTGAAGTTAAAATCCTCAAATATGGTTACATAGTGACTTTTTTCACGTTTTTCATGTAGTTTGATATTACGTAAATATATTCATTTTTACCAATATTTCGATACTATTTCATGTAGTATTACGATATGTGATTTGGCCTTCAAATCTCAGAATTTCGCATAATATTGCATTTTAGGCAAGTTTTCTTGCATTTTGTTTCGCACGAAAAATCATCGAATATAGCAATATTTTGACGTTTATCATCTCCTTTTCCTTCATGTGATTTAAACAAAATATCATCGAATTAGGCAATATTTTGCCGTTTTCCACGTTTTTGTGAATTTTCCGTCCATGGGTATTAATTCATATATATATACGATAAAAATGATGCAAACACATAATTGATTAGATAATAACCTTAAATACTTCATTTTCAATCATCTATTTGTTTCTCGTTAAAATACTGAGTAAGATATTGAAAAGGGGAGAAGTTCGGTTTTTATTGCATATATCGACGTTTCAGCCGGATTAGAGCGGTTTTACGTGTACATCTTCCATCGTTAATATAAACGGAAAATCAAGAACATTATAGTTAATTCTAATGAAAACACATTGTTTTTTATCATTTGTATTGGAAACAACATTGTCATATGTCTTTTCTTGGATCTAAATAATACGAAACCTCGCTCTATGATTTGAAGGTAAAATCCTCAAATATGGTTATATATTATTATTATTAACATCTTTATTGACAAAATTAATTACAATTTTGCCTATTCTGAGGATTTTGATAGTCTTATTAAATTGAGGTTAATGCTAGTATTCACTGTCACGCAGGACAGAGGGTCATACATAAGACAATAGGTCTAAACTGTAGGCTGAAGCACATATATATCACGGTTACAATCAATGTTTTAATGTGTGGATATGTGAAAACAACTTTCTATTGTGCACTGCCACACAAGGGCAGGGATGGGTTCATAAGTGATGCAGCTTAGAATATAAGTAGAAATTGTTCTTCATTCTTTAAAATGGACAAGCAAATTTTGGGTAGTGACTTTTTTCACGTTTTTCATGTAGTTTGATATTACGTAAATATATTCATTTTTACCAATATTTCGATACTATTTCATGTAGTATCACGATATGTGATTTGGCCTTCATATCTCAGAATTTCGCATAATATTGCATTTTAAGCAAGTTTTCTTGCATTTTGCTTCGTACGAAAAATCATCGAATTTAGCAATATTTTAACGTTTATTATCTCCTTTTCCTTCATGTGATTTAAACAAAATATCATCGAATTAGGCAATATTTTGCCGTTTTCCACGTTTTTGTGAATTTTCCGTCCATGGGTATTAATTCATATATATATACATTAAAAATGATGCAAACACATAATTGATTAGATAATAACCTTAAATACTTCATTTTCAGTCATCTATTTGTTTCTCGTTAAAATACTGAGTAAGATATTGAAAAGGAGAGAAGTTCGGTTTTTATTGCATATATCGACGTTTCAGCCGGATTAGAGCGGTTTTACGTGTACATCTTCCATCGTTAATATAAACGGAAAATCAAGAACATTATAGTTAATTCTAATGAAAACACATTGTTTTTTATCATTTGTATTGGAAACAACATTGTCATATGTCTTTTCTTGGATCTAAATAATACGAAACCTCGCTCTATGATTTGAAGTTAAAATCCTCAAATATGGTTATATAGTGACTTTTTTCACGTTTTTCATGTAGTTTGATATTACGTAAATATATTCATTTTTACCAATATTTCGATACTATTTCATGTAGTATTACGATATGTGATTTGGCCTTCATATCTCAGAATTTCGCATAATATTGCATTTTAGGCAAGTTTTCTTGCATTTTGTTTCGTACGAAAAATCATCGAATATAGCAATATTTTGACGTTTATCATCTCCTTTTCCTTCATGTGATTTAAACAAAATATCATCGAATTAGGCAATATTATGCCGTTTTCCACGTTTTTGTGAATTTTCAGTCCATGGGTTTTAATTCATATATATACGATAAAAATGATGCAAACACACAATTGATTAGATAATAACCTTAAATACTTCATTTTCAATCATCTATTTGTTTCTCGTTAAAATACTGAGTAAGATATTGAAAAGGGGAGAAGTTCGGTTTTTATTGCATATATCGACGTTTCAGCCGGATTAGAGCGGTTTTACGTGTACATCTTCCCTCGTTAATATAAACGGAAAATCAAGAACATTATAGTTAATTCTAATGAAAACACATTGTTTTTTATCATTTGTATTGGAAACAACATTGTCATATGTCTTTTCTTGGAACTAAATAATACGAAACCTCGCTCTATGATTTGAAGTTAAAATCCTCAAATATGGTTATATAGTGACTTTTTTCACGTTTTTCATGTAGTTTGATATTACGTAAATATATTCATTTTTACCAATATTTCGATACTATTTCATGTAGTATTACGATATGTGATTTGGCCTTCAAATCTCAGAATTTCGCATAATATTGCATTTTAGGCAAGTTTTCTTGCATTTTGTTTCTTATGAAAAATCATCGAATATGGCAATATTTTGACGTTTATCATCTCCTTTTCCTTTATGTGATTTAAACAAAATATCATCGAATTAGGCAATATTATGCCGTTTTCCACGTTTTTGTGAATTTTCAGTCCATGGGTTTTAATTCATATATATACGATAAAAATGATGCAAACACACAATTGATTAGATAATAACCTTAAATACTTCATTTTCAATCATCTATTTGTTTCTCGTTAAAATACTGAGTAAGATATTGAAAAGGGGAGAAGTTCGGTTTTTATTGCATATATCGACGTTTCAGCCGGATTAGAGCGGTTTTACGTGTACATCTTCCCTCGTTAATATAAACGGAAAATCAAGAACATTATAGTTAATTCTAATGAAAACACATTGTTTTTTATCATTTGTATTGGAAACAACATTGTCATATGTCTTTTCTTGGAACTAAATAATACGCAAACTCGCTCTATGATTTGAAGTTAAAATCCTCAAATATGGTTATATAGTGACTTTTTTCACGTTTTTCATGTAGTTTGATATTACGTAAATATATTCATTTTTACCAATATTTCGATACTATTTCATGTAGTATCACGATATGTGATTTGGCCTTCAAATCTCAGAATTTCGCATAATATTGCATTTTAAGCAAGTTTTCTTGCATTTTGCTTCGTACGAAAAATCATCGAATTTAGCAATATTTTGACGTTTATCATCTCCTTTTCCTTCATGTGATTTAAACAAAATATCATCGAATTAGGCAATAATTTGCCGTTTTCAACGTTTTTGTGAATTTTCAGTCCACGGGTTTTAATTCATATATATACGATAAAAATGATGCAAACACATAATTGATTAGATAATAACCTTAAATACTTCATTTTCAATCATCTATTTGTTTCTCGTTAAAATACTGAGTAATATATTGAAAAGTGGAGAAGTTCGGTTTTTATTGTATATATCGACGTTTCAGCCGGATTAGAGCGGTTTTACGTGTACATCTTCCATCGTTAATATAAACGGAAAATCAAGAACATTATAGTTAATTCTAATGAAAACACATTGTTTTTTATCATTTGTATTGGAAACAACATTGTCATATGTCTTTTCTTGGATCTAAATAATACGAAACCTCGCTCTATGATTTGAAGGTAAAATCCTCAAATATGGTTATATAGTGACTTTTTTCACGTTTTTCATGTAGTTTGATATTACGTAAATATATTCATTTTTACCAATATTTCGATACTATTTCATGTAGTATCACGATATGTGATTTGGCCTTCAAATCTCAGAATTTCGCATAATATTGCATTTTAAGCAAGTTTTCTTGCATTTTGCTTCGTACGAAAAATCATCGAATTTAGCAATATTTTAACGTTTATCATCTCCTTTTCCTTCATGCGATTTAAACAAAATATCATCGAACTAGGCAATATTTTGCCGTTTTCCACGTTTTTGTGAATTTTCCGTCCATGGGTATTAATTCATATATATATACATTAAAAATGATGCAAACACACAATTGATTAGATAATAACCTTAAATACTTCATTTTCAATCATCTATTTGTTTCTCGTTAAAATACTGAGTAAGATATTTAAAAGGGGAGAAGTTCGGTTTTTATTGCATATATCGACGTTTCAGCCGGATTAGAGCGGTTTTACGTGTATATCTTCCATCGTTAATATAAACGGAAAATCAAGAACATTATAGTTAATTCTAATGAAAA